>NW_027397070.1:22969149-23123295 GCF_003265705.2 Callorhinus ursinus | reverse complement strand
CAAAGGCAGTCGCTTAACCAACTGAGCCACCCAGGCGCCCAGGCCACGGTATCTTAACTGCTGTTGTTCTAACTCAGAAACTCAGAGCAATTAATATTTATCTCTTCAGTCCAAATGGTGATTAATAATTTGATAAAACATTGATATTAGCTTCTTGATAATTCACTTATTTCTAAAAGTTGGCATTTATTTGGTGCCTTGGTTGTCATGATATAGGCACTGTAAGACCCTAATTCATTCCATTCTCCAGTATTTAACTCTAGATCTCAACCATCAGCATTAAGCCAGAATTGTATGTACATCCATCACAGAGTTTCCTGAGAAAACTTTGTAGGGGCCTCTTTCACAGCCAAGATATGAAGAAAGGTTTGGGCTAGCAGCATCAAGGAGATGGCCATATGCTGTGATGAGGACAGCAACAGATCAATCTGTGGATCAATCATGTTCCACTGTGGAGAGTGGAGCATCTGTGGCTAAGTAATAAGTGAAATTGCAATCACATTTAGTATCAGTGTTGAAAGCCTGTTCAGATATTGACTGTGTAGGGAAAAGTGTCCAATCAGATGGCTGAATTTGTCAAAGGAAACAAAACATAAAACTGACAGCCTTTTTAAATGTCAGTACCAAGCTTGAAAAGGGCAATGTGGTTCCTTATGCTCGACCTGAATACAAGGAAGTACCTCCTCATCTGCGAGTTGTGCTGTGTGGTCTGTTGAGAGCCTTTCCGGTCATTCTGGGATTCTGTCTCTGCCAACATAAAGCTTGAGTTGGTGTTTTATGTGTTCTTTACTGACCTCCTTTACACATTCTGACTGAATGCACAGCCCAGATTCATGGCTACTTCTGCCCTTCACTTGATATGTGGTTTTACAGAAGTCTTTGATTTACCTTGAAATTATTAAATTAGCTTTAATGTACTTCAAGCTCTTTGCTTACTCATTCAAAAAAATCAATCAGCCTGCCCTCTATTAGCAGCCTACTTCATAGTGATGACGATTCTTGTGATCACTAGTCCCTGAAGAGTACAGTTTTGTTCATGTGACTTATATTTTAAATATTATTATTATTAGGCACTAAAAGTATTAGGTACTATTTATGAGTGTCTACTTAGAGTCTAATGCAATGCTAGGTGTTTTACATACATTTTTTTTTTCAGCCATCTCAGTGGGTTCACAGAGAAGGTATTGTTATCTATATTTAAAATTCAGACACTGAGGCTCAGAAAAAGCAGTCTAACCCAGAGATTTCCATTCCTGCCTTTGTGCCAAGATCTTGATTCTTTGAGCCTTTGGACATGCATAGAGAGGCCTAGGGAAGCTAGAGCCCCTGGATGGGTCTCATGTGACCACCAGGAAAGGCTCTTTAATTCTTTAGTGTGCTTTACAGATGTGGTCCTTCTCTATGAATGTCATCAATGGGAAGTTTGGAAGCTTCAAAACCTGTAGAAGTTGTGGTACTGGAATTTCAGCTTCAGCCTAAGTTCAGAGCTGTATTCTTTTGACTTATCATGGCTGATTTTGTTGTTTTGTTTTGTT
This sequence comes from Callorhinus ursinus, assembly GCF_003265705.2. Classification (NCBI taxonomy): domain Eukaryota; kingdom Metazoa; phylum Chordata; class Mammalia; order Carnivora; family Otariidae; genus Callorhinus; species Callorhinus ursinus. The sequence continues at coordinate 23,121,760 of NW_027397070.1, read as the reverse complement.
TTGAAACCCTAAATTTGTTTAGGACTCTTTATTTTTATAGCTGGTTAAAAGTACAGGACCAGCTCTGGTACCAAAGCAATGAAAAGAAGAAATCCAGAGTAGTTAGAACATGTATAGGCATTCAGAAAGATTGCAAAGATGAGCAAGCTAGAGTGCCTACTTAGAGCAGATGGCGAGTCTTTGATATGGCACATGTTGTGCCAAGAAAGGTATAAAGGGAGAGTTTTAGAGTTTTGAGAAAGGATGCATCACTTTCAGGGAAGGGATTGATTGGTGGAAACATCCTGATTGATATCATAAACATACATGCATATCAGCTTATATTAGAAATTTTTTACATTTAATATTCTTTGGGCTCTTCCCCAACGGTGGCATTGTTCTGATGTAAAATCTGCATTAATCCAGTCATTTGTGTACAATGAATATGAAATGACCTGCCACCCTCCAGTTACATTGTTCTTCAAGTTGTTTCTAGCTCCATTTCTGTCTATGTATAGTATTTGGTATGCACACACCTGTTGCATGCAAATATGTGAATAATAGGCATCTGACCAAAGAAACAGACAATAACTGTAAGTTATTTTGCACCAAGCAATCCAGTAACATGTATATTTTTACAGTTTCACCCATAAAGAAATTGTCTTAGGAGTCAACAAAGACTCAATCTCTCTCTTCCTCTTTCCCTCTCTGTCTCTGTCTGTCTGTCTCTCTCTATATGGTGCCTGTGTTGACTGCTGATAGCAGCATGCAAGTGTACCATTTCCTCCTTCAAAATGGACTAATAAAATTTAAATTGGAAATGCTTTATTATTCACCTAGCTTGTCAGATTATATCCACTCTCCCTATGTTAGATCATTTGGAGGCATAAGAGTTGAACTCCTTCAAGTTTGTCATTTAACAACTAGGTTATTTCAACAGTGATGCTTTAAAATCAGTGCTGTGGACTAGAACTTACTTTAATGATGAATATATTCTATATATTTACTGTCCCATAGGATAGTTGCTAACCACATTTGACTTTTGAACACTTGGAATGAGACTAGTGCAACTGAGGAAGTAACTTTTAAATTTGTTTAATTTAATTTAATTTTTTTTAAAGATTTTATTTATTTATTTGACAGAGAGAGAGAGCGAGAGAGGGAACATAGCAGGGGGAGTGGTAGAGGGAGAAGCAGACTTCCCCCTGAGCAGGGAGCCCGATGCAGGGCTCAATCCCAGGTTCCTGGGATCATGACCTGAGCCGAAGGCAGACGCTTAATGACTGAACCACCCAGGCGCCCCAAATTTTGTTTAATTTAATTAATTTAAATTTAAGAAGTCGTCTAATTATGGACAGTGTAGCTTTAAATGATAGATAAGGTCATATTTATAAGGCTTTTGGACAAATGTGTGTACAAATGAGGAAACTTGCAGTCCATTCTCTTAATATTGCTCTGTTTTTATGTTATGGTTACTTAGATGCAAATTTTAGAACACCTGTGGGGTTTCAGTTATCCATTTGTGTGACAACCTCCAAAATAACAGAAGTCACTGCTTGGCCCATTATATTGTGCTTAAAGCAGACCCAGTAATTAGCAGGAGAAACATAGAGAAGACTTTGAAAATTCGAACGTGCCTCAAGCAAAAAGATTCCTGAGTTGAAGTGGTACTAGCCTCAAAACTACACTGGCAGGGAGGAAGAAGGAATAAGAGTTTAACAGCATTATAATATTAGATTTTTTTTGGTCATGTTAGTCCAATGTCTAGATAAGTAATAAATCACCTGTCTCAGAAATTTTATAAAGTAACATAAATGCATAAGCAGATACTATTAAAATAAAACTTCTAAGCAGCTAATTCAGAGTTTACTGCCAGGAACAAAGTAATCTGGGAGTTTTAGCAGTACATCAGATGAGGAGCAGACAATGCACAGACATTCACTTTGATTCTTCTGTCAAATTTGACAGTAATGCTCCATCATATTTTATTGTCTGCTTCAAAAGTCAGAATCAAATGTATTTTAAGCAGAATCAAATGTATTTTAGTGATAACATTTAAATGCATGGTGCTTATTGGTCATAGGCTGAGATTTTAGTGTCCTGATCACTCCTTCCCTCTCACTCCTCCCAGGGAAGGTGGAGTGACTTCTCTTCTTGGTGAGATTTGAAGGAGAAACAAGGCTTACTCTTTAATGTTCTCAGGTCCTCCACTCTGAGGTCAAAACCCCGCTCAAAGTGTGGAGGCTCAGACTGTTCCATTGCTGTCAGTGTGGAGATGGTTAATCCATTCAGTTCTGGCGTCAGCCTCTGGAAGCCCAGTTGCTGGCAGATCTCAGCTACATTTTTCAATTTCAATTTTATCAATAGTAAAGATGAAGTTTGGTCTTACTTCCCAATTCATAAGTCAGGTGAGGAAGAGAGGGTATTTATTAGACACCTTTGAAATCTAATAGTTCTCACCTGTGTTGGGGAGGAATGCAGTTGAGGGTTGGAGATTGTCCATTAAAATCACTGGAGTTGCTTTTTCAATGTCCATTTGTTCTCTTCTTCTCTCCTCTCACAACTAACCTCACTCCACCTCAGCCCCTGTACCTGCCCCCATTGAGAGCTGGCCTAGATATTGGAAAGACCGAGTTACAATTTTGCTTAGAGTAGATTTGCACACCCCACAATTCATACAACACCAGCCTACTCTACCGTGAAACATCCTGGCTTGTTGGCTTGGGCTAGGCAAACATGTTAGGTTTACCTGGGCAGCCCCTCAGTACTTGATGTAGCCATTGATCTAGGTAACCAGGATTATTCTTAAAATGTTCATGAATTTCAAAAGCTACATTTATTTTAAATAACTATACATTATTATAGAATGGTTAATATCATTTTGGTAGGAATTAAAAGCACTATTAAATCAAATGTTATTTTTTTATATTGGTAATATCATTTCATATTAATTCAGGATCTATTCCTGAGGAGGTCAAGACAAATAAAATAAATGCACTTGTCATCTTTGATGGCCATAGATATATAAAAGAGAATCTAAAAAATAAAACAACAACAAAAAAAGAAATAACACACCAGGAAGATGGATCAACCTTGCTATAGGCTATTTTTTTAATGTATGTAATTTTTTTTCTAAATGAGTTTTTAGTAAATGAATTCTTAATCAACCAACCAATTGGAGAATCCACTTTGTAACTACCAAATAATGATGATGATGCTAATAATAATATTAAACTCATGGAATACCTACTATGTACCAGATGTAGAGCTAAACCTTATAGATAAAATCTTTTAAAAATCCAAACCCTGCTTGAATTGAGTACTGTTATTGGCACAGTTTTATGGAAGAGAGACACAGAGGGACTTTATCACTACTAGGCTTAGACTACTAAGCCTAACTTCCAAGTGTTCTGAATGGATTAATTGATATTTGCGATACATTAAAAAAAAAACTACCCTTTTTATGTACCCTTTCCTTCTTCATTTACTTACTTAAGAGTTATGAGCCAGTAGAGGTTTGATCTGACTAGGTTGTGTTTTAGATACTTGCTCTACTGGAAGGTTCTAAATCAGGAAGCCTGACATTTTTTTCACTTGCAGCCATTTCTGAGGACCACTTAATGGTGGACCTTTCTAATTAATATGGATTCATGAAAGAATATTATATTAGAATTAATCTGCAATTGCTCCATTGGTTAGCACAATGAATATGAACATAAATAACATGAATATGCATAATCAAAGCCAGTATTTGCCTTAAATATACTTTCTGCTCTGTAAAACTGAGTGGAATGCATCTGAGGGAAAACATTGATTTAAAAATTGAATAACCAGTTTCTGGCCAAACTTAACCAATATTTTATTATGGGAAAAATGAGTTTTTTGTGGGTCAAATCAACTTTGTTTATAGATTTTATACCATATTAACAAGTTTGTATACTTCTAAAAAACATATATGTGTATATATATTTTTTTTCTCTAGAATGGCACAAAGTACGGTCTCAATTACTCCAGTAAAGTTATAGAAGCTACATTTAACACAACTCCAAATATAGCAAAGATGCTTTAAATGTCTCCATATCTGATGAAAGAAATTTAAAATATTTCATATAAAAGTATAAGTAAAATAATCCTAATAAGTGCATGAAGGTTTATTTTTAGTGTGATGTGAGAAGTTAACCATAGGAATTTGAGATCTTTTACTAGTAAAGAAAATGATATTGTCAACTTGTGTGAAGAATATTGGCATGGCAGATGTGTATTATTCACAAAGGAAATTAGGAAAGCTATATATAAATGTATGTGTATAAAACATATACAGTTGACTCATGAACAACGTGGGGGTAGGGCACCAATTTCCCTACGCAGTGGAAAATTGGCATATAACTTTTGACTCCCCTAAAACTTAACTACTAATAGTCTACTGTTGACCAGAAACCTTACTGACGATATAAACAACTAATTAACATGTATTTTGTATGTTATATGTATTATATATTATATTCTTACAATCAAGTAAACTAGGGAAAAGAAAATGTTATTAAGAAAGTCATAAGGAAGAGAAAATACATTTACAGGACTGTACTGTGTTTATTGAAAAAAAAATATGTATAAGTGGACCTGCATAGTTCAAACCCATGTTGTTCAAGGGTCAACTGTAAATCCGTATTCTAGAATGCTTGGATGATATTGGCCCTAACAGTATGAAATGAATCCCTCTTCCATGATAAATAATACTGTAGCAAGTTCAGGATTTGCTTTTCTGTGTGTGTATATGTTTTATGTATGTGCACACATGCATCTATGTGTAATAAATTAAATAAAGTTGCCAGCAAAGTGTGAATTCAGAACCACTCTCCCAAAATATGTATTCTCATCTCTTGGTGATTGTTTGAAATTCCACCGCACAGCTTGCTTTATTTCTTTAAGACTTTGCTAATTGATTAATACTGCAAAACTCATTTGTTAGTAGATGCTTTAGGCAGTTTTCTATCTAATGAAAACAAGGCTATTAGGGTCAGACAGAGCTGGGAATGACCCTTGCCAGTGGCTGGCTAAATGTCCATAGGTTAGTTATTTTTTCTATAAGGCCTTTAATTTTCCCTTTAGGGAGATAAGGTAACAGTAGTTACTCAGAGTTGGTGTGAAAAAGAAATGAGAAAACTATAGCGATTATCACCGTAGCTGGCATATGGATGGTGCTTAAAAGTCACTGTGAACGGCTGTCTGAAATTCTTCCCTGACTTGGTTTCAAAACTAGGTAATAAGGGAAACAAAACATGGTATCAGTACTTTTCCAGAGGGTGCTCAGAAGGAAATGTCAGCAAGGCCCTGGAAGGGGGAAATCCTATAGTCAAATTTGGTCTACTTTTAAGTATGGTCAGACAGATTTCTAAGAACACATTTGCCTAACAAGTCATATACCAGCCCCATATTTTAAACTAGATGTGAATCTTTGTGTTTTTTTACCTGTGGAAATAGAGTATGTTTAAACTACACTTTACTTTCTGTATATAACATATTTTCTTAGCCAGAAATGTTATTTCAGTGCTTTGTTTGGATATTATTAACCTTAAAAATGAAACTCTCCATTATGTTACCTGCAAAAATGGGTTTATATGGGAATAGAGAATGGTAATTCTGGACAAGAAAGTTATGGCAAAACTCTAGGCAAGTCCAACAAAGGACAGGAATGTTAGTTTATGGAGAAAGAGAAGAAAGCTAGGAGGGGTTGCTTTGAAGGAAAGTCCATTGGACAAAGTTAAGCTTTCAGGGTAATGATGGAGAGTGGCAGGGGTCATCGATTTCTTGTAGGAGATGCAATGTATATCTTTTCCTGTTGTGACTTGTAATTGATGATCCTCTCCAGTTGACCATTCTTATGTTGTGTTCTGTAACTGACAGTTCTTTTGTAATTAGTGGTATGGCCCTTCTAGCCTTGGGACTCCACTATAGTGAGGTTTCCCTTTATTAATTTTCACAGAAAAAAATGCAATACAGATAGTACTTAAAGAACATAAAAAGTGGGAAATAACTTGGAGAAGATTCAATGCTTCACAAATAGAAGCACACTCAAATAGTTTTGCATAGCCAATAGTGAAAAAAATTAAATAGTAAATGCAGTTTAGGAAGCTTAAAGACAATTCACTCTTCGGTGCTAATAAAATTTAAAATTCACATGCACAGTTACAACCTTGGGCATCTGGAACTTTGAACAGCTTGCAAAAGTTACAGAACCTAATTTTTTGTTGTTAAAACTTATATTTGATGAACATTTCCATTTTAAAGTATTTCTAACATAAGTTTTTCTTGTAAACCTTTGGTCTTTCTATAAGGGTGTGTAACTTTCTAAATTACTTATATGAATTCTGTGCAGTAAGTCTTTATCTTGTGCTTACTAGATGTTATACTGCATTCCAGAGACCGACAATTAATAAAACACATAAAACAGGTACATAAACATATATTTAAAATATAAAATAGAGAGGTGCCTAGGTGGCTCAGTCAGCTAAGTGTCTGACTTTGGCTCAGCTCATGATCTTGGGGTCCTTTAATCAAGCCCCCCGAGTTGGGCTCCCTGCTCAATGGGGAGCCTGCTTTGCTTTTCCCTCTCCCTCTGCCCCTGCTCATGCTCGCTCTATCTCAAATAAATAAATAAAATCTTTAAAAAATAAAAAAATATAAAATAGAATGTAGTGAGTGCAGTGCAAAAATAGTATTAGGGTGCAGATTAGAGGAACCATTATTCCTTGGATTAAGTATTCATTTGGAAACTTGGGAAATATTTCCAAATAAGATAATCAGAGTTTTTCCCCACTAAATGCTGTGAAGATACCAAAATAATTTTTTATATTGTTCGTTCTATGCTACCATTGTCTTGTGAAACACATGCTTCCGCTCTTGGGAAGTAATTGGCTATGGTGTATCTCTCCTTACTGAAAAAGTACTGTTTCACACAGGTGAGACACTGCTTGCTTTCCAGGATTGCTGAGAGCTAGCCTTTTTTTATGTGCTATGTTGGGTTTGTTGACCAAGAAGAAAAGGCTGTAAAACAACCAAATGTGTTTATTTAGGGTTTTAGGGATTTCAATCTGGGAGATACAGAGTGGATGAAAATTGAAAATGTGCTCAAATGGCAAGTGGAGAGTGCAGGCTTATAGAGGCAAAAACCACTAGGTTACATAACTTGTTTGCAGGAATTATGATTGGTGCCTACAGAGTTAAACTGACTAACACATGATTGGCTATTTAGCTAATAGGTGTTACATTATCTCTATTTCAGTCCAGAGTACAAAGATGTATTCCAGAAGGTGGTCAGAGATGCAATTGGCAAAAGGCAAAAGTCCAGGACGTTATAAAAATTGAAATAGGAGATGTGCATGGGTCTTCCTCAGTATCCTCCCAGCCCTATTCTGAATGAATCTCTTAGCAATGCTTACTTCACTTTGGAATCTTCTTTTGCAGGTTGTTGACCAAACAACTTGAAATTAAATTGTTCTATTCCTGTGCCAATTAAAATTTAGGAAGATTTGGTTATACTAGTGCATGTGTTTTGTTTTCTTTACTCAAGCTTCCTTGTGTTAAAAGCTTTCCCAATACATGACATTCTCCATATTCATTAAACTGCTAATAAAACTCTGAAGTTTAAGCAGTAGGCAAAACTGGTGAATTATTTAAAAAAACAAAAACAAAAACTAATTCTTTGTGGTTCATGGAGCGAGACATTTTAGATTTGCACAAGATGTGTGCTTTCTGACTCGTTCACGGCAGCTCCTTTTGTCCTACAAACCATTTCTTCCCAGTGGGAAACAAATCATATCATACGTCTTTGTAAGTGTACTGTGTGCTGTAGGGAAAGGTGGTGTCTATTCACAGTGATGTGGGTGGATCTGCTGACACAAGGCAAACAGTACCTTTAGTATTTAGCCTCAGATGTAAGGTTTGAGCTGGAGGCCGTGATTCTGGCCTTGCTGTGTGCAGTTAGGTCTCAATTAGCTCTGCTAATGGAGAGGGGCAGGTGTCTCATGCCCTGACACAGTGATTACTAAAATACATTTCGAATATACAAGATGTATATTTAGCTTTTGGATTAAATTATGTCTTTTTCAGTAGAAAACATTTAAAAATTGTTTCATGGCCATATCAGAATTTTGCTTTCTTTTCCAAGGAGTGGTTTGATAGAAAAGGGAAATGATTCCAAATGGTGTTCTGTGGTAGAAACTACATGGGATTGATTTTAACCTGGTTACGCAGCCGACTCTGTCCTTCCGATCTAGTTCATTTACCCATTCACTCAATAAATTCATGTATTCTGGGTGGTAAGAACATAGTAGGGAGCAAGAAAAGGAAGGTCTTTGGTTTCATAAACTGTGTCATTTAGTTGAAAATAAAGTAATAGGGGTAGAGGGTGGGAGGGATGGGGTGGCTGGTGATAGACACTGGGGAGGGTATGTGCTATGGTGAGCGCTGTGAGTTGTGTAAGACTGTTGAATCACAGATCTGTACCTCTGAAACAAATCATGCATTATATGTTAATAAAAAGAAGAAGATAGTAGGAAGGGAGAAATGAAGGGGGGGAAATTGGTGGGGGAGACAAACCAGAGAGACAATGGACTCTGAGAAATAAACTGAGGGTTCTAGAGGGGAGGGGGTGGGGGATGGGTTCGCCTGGTGATGGGTATTAAGGAGGGCACGTTCTGCGTGGAGCACTGGGTGTTATGCACAAACAATGAATCACGGAACCCTACATCAAAAACTAATGATGTAATGTATGGTGATTAACATAACATAATAAAATTTTAAAAAGTGAAAAAAAAGAAAAAATAACAAAGAAAAATATAAGATAATTTCAGTTAGTCATTTGTGAAATGTAAACTCTTATAACCAGATTACTATATAAAACACTAACTGGGCGGGGGGGTGCCATTATTTAGAGTAGTGGGAGCCGGCCTCCCTGAGACAGCGGCATGAAGGAGACTTGGAGAGTCATCAGGAGACAGCAGTGCGGGTGGGCTGAGCATATCTGAGAAAGACCAAGGCCACGGAAAAGAAGGGGAGAGTTGAAGGACAGGAGGAGAGATGGGGAACGGGGAAGGAGCTAGCTCCTTAAGGAGTGACATTATGGAATACATATGTACCATATAATCAAATAGCAATGGAGACTGTGGGCACCTAACTGTAAAATCCGTTTTTCTTTTTTGTGGGGGATACTTAGTCTTCAGTTTGTGAGAAGGAATTTCACAGACTTCCCTCAGAACTCATGGTAAAGTTATTTTTGGGAATTCTGAAATTAATTTATTTCATTGTAACCATTATAAAGCTTACCTATAGGACTCTGGGGATGTTGCGTATTATCTTTTTGTTGTGTATTATCTTAATTTTGTTTCCTTGAATATTTGCTAGGTTGATTTGATGTGATTTTCCCCATTCTGTATTGTCTTATAGAAAAATAAGAAGGATACAACAGTATCTAATATCTTTTCTGTCAGGTGGCTCATACAACCTATAATGTCCATAGGCCCCTCATATAGTTAGGACTTCCTATATTTTACATAATTCCTTATAGCTATGATTATAAGCGTGTGTGTGTGCGTGCACACACGTACACATAGACTCAAACACACGTTTTGCCACTTAACTAATTCGCATCTTCTCTGTTAAGTGCAAAAGTAGTGATTGCCTTCATTCTGTCTCATTGAAGTTAGATGAATTGATGGGTTTATGGTTAAGTACTGTGCTACTCATTAAAAAACTTATTTACCAAAAACAAAGAAATAAACCCAAGGATGCTCTTGTGACTAGACACATTTCAATAGCATTGGTAGCACTAGACATTTTAAATCATAGAGGAAGAAAAAGAGAGGAAGAGTGAAAGAAAACGAGACAGAAACCAGAGCGTCATAGTTGTATGTTCCTCTCTGACAAACTACTCCCCAGTGCAGTGGCCTGAAAACGATTTATTATCACTGGTGACTTTGTGGGTGGTGTGGTGGTTCTTCTGCTCTTGCTGCATTCTGTTATGCACATGCTTCAGCAGGGGGGTCCGCTGGGATGGGGGGGCCTCTCTGCATGTGGCCTTTCAGCCTCAAGGAAGCCAGACCAACTTTTTCAAAGCGTAATGATCTCAGTCAGGGCTGCTGGGAGGGTGAGAATGAGGCCTTCTTGGAAATTGCAGGATATCATTTCCGTCAAAGTCACAGGGCTGGTTCAGATTCAAAGGGTGGGAAATAGACTCCCCTTCTTAATGGAAGGATCAGCAAACTTTTTAATCTGAGAGAGCTAGAGTAAGATCATGATTAAAGAGAAAGGAACGGGGTGAGTGGTGTGGGGTAGGGGGAAAAGAGGGAAGACGGGGATGGGAAGGAAGTGGGAAAAGTGACGTTTGAAATACCAAAGCAAAAGCTGCAAGAATTCCTTCCATGTTCTATCCTGATTTGGCTCAGTTACATCTCTGGAGACAGTGAACCTGGAACAGAAAAAGGAAATGAGAAAGTGGGGGAGTGGGCAGAGAGACAGAGGGACAAAGTTACTGAGAGATGAGTAGGGGAACTAGAAATGAACCCACATCTAATTTTATCTCAGTCATTGGAGGAAATCAAAGCATTTGCTAGGCAGCATATTACAGAATACAGATCTCTTGTTCAGAGGAGCAACCTGGCACAGGAACACTTTCCAGTGTGACATCAAATAATACCCCTTTTTGAAGTAGCTCTTCTTTGAACAGTGATGATTTTATGTCTGCTGTACATAATTTGAGGATGTACTCTGATGCTTTGGACTAATGCATCACTACATGGAACTGGTGCAGACTGATGTATTAGTTTAATAAAGCATTCAAATGAAATCTGATAGTTTCATTAATGTCTGGGAAAGGACTGTAAAAGCAAAATCAATTAGTAGCGAGACAGGAAAAATTAGGATCCTTTTATTTAAATCATTGAAGGTAGAAGAGTAAAAAATATTGCAGGTCTCTCTTTGCATCTTGGCAAACAGACTGTATTGTTGCTTAGAGAGAGCAGTGGTCCTCATTCTCTTTAGGGTAGATTATATAGTAGACTCATTAATCCTAACCCTTAAATTGAAGCTGAACTTGAGAGGATAAACAGGCTCCTGTGGTTTTGTGTGGACAATAATTGGATGGAAGTCATATGTAGGTTCTATTTTATATATGACTTGTGTTTTTTCTTTTGCCTTTCTTTTTCTTTAAGCTTTCAGACTTACCAAGTACTTCACTTGGACTCCAGAGGGCCAAGTTCGAAAGTGTTATGCAGCATTCAAGCTCACTTTCTGCCCTCTGGGGCCTCTTCTCTCCAGCGTATCATACCTCACAGTCCCTGAGCCCTGCACCAGGGAAGCATGGTTGTTGGGTTCGTTTTACTCCCCAAGGTCTATCTTTCATCAGCTTTGCATACCACAAACTGTTGGGAAGTTTTTCAACCATGGGAAGCCTCAAGGCAAAAGTCCAAGAACTTTCTCTGTCACTTCTATCCCCCAAGGGGATAAAGAGAAATTCCCATTTAAAGTCTTCTTTACTGGAAATAGTTTTCCATAGAGACATGGTAGGAAACTAAACATACACAATTTCAACCTAGTAAGAGAGGAAATATAGGTGGTGTCCTTTTCCTCCAGCTTTTAGAGGAATTATAACTGTTTGTATTTTATAGTGCTTTTGACTTCTATAAACACCCTCAAAAAATAAAGTGGAATTATTCTACTGTTTTAATGAGGGGTTCATCAGATCAGAATGAATGCTCGTTTCTCTTGGCACTGTCTGATTTAAAAGCAGGCAATAATTCATGCTTCCACGGCACTCACTCTGCACGGGGCCTCTTGGTTTGCACTAGCCTTTTGGATCTGGAATAGCTGGTACTCGCAAGACACCTTTGTGATTGGGCCTGTCAGTTTGTTGGCTAGTTGTTTAATATGGTCATTTCATAAAAACATTAAGTTGCTTGTACAAGATAGAAGCAAAACATGTGTCACTTATTTAAAAAAATATCTTCTATTTAGATTTAAACTAGTCATAGGTTTCCACAGTCCTGGAAGGAGCTTTCTTAGATTAAATAAATGTTAACATAGCTTGTGGCATTCCTGTTCTTTCCAAATGAGTGAATTTCCTATAGTGGTCAGACCTAAAACAGTACATGATGACTCCAGGAAAATAATCATAAACCAAAACTCCAAAACCACAGGAGAGTATATAATTTTTATACTTGCATGAATTGAAGAGATTTCAAGTTCAAGTTTTATTAAAGACTATCTATTAATATGGGTTCAGCCATACACAAGCTTGCTTTTATTCCCAGAACTACATGTACACTGGGCTAACACATCCAAGCACTATTCATTAATGTCTCTGGATCATGACCTGTGACCTTGTCTCAGATGCCACTAAAACTGGAACAAAAAAATCTTTTACTTTTACCCACACTTTTTAAGAACAAAATTTGAGCTTCATCTCAGCTATGCACGTAATTCTGATAGAGTACTGCCTTTCTTATTTAAAAGAAAGATTTTTTTTCATAAAACCATTTAGTTTCAATGTTAGATAATGGACAAGGAAATGAATATAGCTATTTTATTTTAGATAAGTAGACTAGTAATAGAAAATAGATTTATATGTAAGGACCATTTATAGTTTAGGGCTATACCTTAAACTCTTGCTCCCTAACCTTTTATAATCTTCCTGGAAAACAACTACCCTGGATCAATACATTTATTTTTTCTTCTGTATCCAGGATGCAGAGTGTTGTTGGGAAAGTCACAAGCGTTGATTTCTAGCACAGTGGCACATGGCCTCCTTGAGTCCTTGATCTTGCTCTGTAAAACCAAACCAAAGCTGTTCCAAACAGTGGCACCTAGTTACACTCTGCAGCTATGAGATACTTTCAATATTTTCTTTATGCCTTCTGTCTGATCCTCATATCTAGCTGATGGCATCAACTAGTATTTACTCTGTGGAGTAAAAAGACATCCTCAATATACAGCATATTTGGTGCTCAAAAATATATGTTAAATTATGTGCTTAGTGTGCCAGTTTGAGGTGATATGAAGTATGTGTCAGCCTGGACTCTATTTGAAAATCTTGTGAGGGCAGGCTTATACTATTACTCTCTATAGTTACACAGTCTCATAGATGGTAGACATTTTGTAGAACATATCTCTGTATGTTTTAAGGAGATGCTAGTAATAACAGCATGTAATTTTGCTATCACTATATTAAAATTTCTTGTTAAGGTTGTCCATTAAAGCATGGAAGACGTACTGGCTAACATGATTTTTTTCAGTGTTAAATGGCTTTGATTCAGCTATCAGAAAGACCCTTAATTTAAAGATATTTTTAGCAGCAGTGATGGATTTATACCAATTTAAGTGCAGTCTTTCCTGCTCTTTTCTGTGAACTGACAAACAGACATACATAATGTGGTTTACAAAGAGGAGAATGACGGAGGCTGCGCATCCCCACTGATGGGTTTTGATGCATTTCTTTTGTCCCAACAGTCTGAGACTTTAATGAGTCAACACTACTGAGAGCCCTAGAGAAGGTGTGGGGACAACTCCTGTTACATCCAAAAGCAGCCATGACATCATTAATTCAGCAAGAGTTAGGTAAAGGATTAAACTATCCTCCTGGAACAACTATATCCAATATTAAAGAAGAGGAAACCCACCATAGCCACGTAGCCAATATGGCCACAAATCAAATATATCTCATTTCCTTGTAAATTTGAATTATAGTTCTTTATTCTGTGTGGTATAAACTAAAAACTAATTCAGTTATTATTTTCCCTCTGTGCTAGTAGTATTACTTAGGATATTCAGAACATACAGTGGGTTATCCACCTAAATCTATATTAAATTTTTACTTTTATTTGAATATATTTTGTACATTTCAAACAGATTTATTCTTCATTTCAAAACACGATGAGGTGAGTTTATAATGACACAAAATAATTCCTTGGTAGACTTGATGCCTCCTCTGGCTCTCTCCTTATCTAGCTGGGTGATTTTGAGTATGTAATTAAACCTCTCCTGGCTTGATTTATCTGCGAAAGGATGGGGTGGGAGCAAGCTTATCTCTAAAAATCCATTTCAATTATAAATTAATATAATTTTAAAACACAAGCCTGCAAAGTGAATGAAGGAGGTATTATATTTTCCAGATAGGGGAAATCAAGGCAAACAAAATCAGTTATTTATTTAAAAGCCTTTTTTTTTTTTTTTTTTTTTTTGGTATGGGGTAAAACTCATTGATGAAGTTAAATGAAAAACTCATAACTCCTTATTCCAAGCACATGCCACTTTCTACTACTTCTTGGAAGAAATACTGAATGCAGTAAAATACTCAGCCTCAGCTGTGTGTTAAGTGCTTTGAGTTCCGTGTATTGCCTTTTCTTTTTGCGCCTAAGTATACATCAGTAATTATCTTAATTTGATTTGCTGCCATTTGAATAAAATGGAAAAAAACCAGCACTTGTCTTAGTTTCCAACTGACTTCATTCTTTCCTTCTAGCAGATTTTCTGTCTAGTTATGTTTCAGATGGAATGACTTGACAGATTCCTTTTATGTTAAAATCATTGACTCAATTATGGAATATCCTTCTTGTGCATAATGATGTTGTGAAGCATCCTAGCGGAGGACAGACATGATGTCTTCCCAAAACGATCGTAGTTTCTAGTTTAGCAGATGAAACAGATGGGTGGGAAGCAGAGGCTGATACATTACTGGTGTAGCACCTCAGTTCTGTGATTTGAACTGAGATTCCTTCTACTAAACTGCATTCTTACATATAACGACAGCTCATTCTGAGTTGATTGTGTCTGTGGAGAAAGGCCCTGAACCACATTTGGGTGGGGAAGAGTCTGGAGCTGACTGCAGCTTTCTTTTTTAAAATTATTATTGATTTGGGAAAATATACATAACATACTAGTTATCATTTTAACCATTCATAAGTGTGCAAATTCAGTGGCATTAAATACATTCTCAGGGTGTATAACCATCACCACTATGTATACTAAAAACTTTATTGTCTCCAACGTAAACTCTGTACCCATTAAACATTAACTCCTCCCCACTCTTCCCCCAGCCTCTGGAAACCTCTTCACTTTCTGTCTCTATGAATTTGTCTGTTTAGGTGCTTAATATAAGTGGAATCCTATAATATTTTCCCTTTTGTGTCTGGCTTATTTCACGAAACATGTTTTTAAGATCCATCCATGTTATAGCATGTATCAAAATTTCATTCCTTTTTGTGGCTGAAAAATACACTGTGTGTGTGTGTGTGTGTGTGTGTACATATATATATACACCACATTTTATCCATTCATCTGTAGACTGACACTTGGGTTGTTTACACCTTTTGGCTATAGTGAATAATGCTGCTATGCACATCATTATACAAATATCTGAGTTCCTGCTTTCAATTATTTTGTAGATATACCTAGGAGTTGAATTTCTAGGATATAGAGTACTTCTGTGTTCAACCTTTTGAACAACTACCAAACTGTTTTCCACAAGGGTTATAATATTTTACATTTCTATCAGCACTATATGAGATTTGCAGTTTCTCAGCATCCTTGCCAACACTTGGTATTTTCTGTTTTTTATTTTAATAGCCTTCCTAGTTGATGTGAAGTAGTATCTCATTGTGGCTTTGATTTATATTTCCCTAATGACTAATGATACTGAGTGCCTTTTCATGTGCTTATAAAAGCTTTCTTTTGTAGCATGTATACTAAAGCATACTTTGTGTTTATATCTTATAGATACATTACTTGATAAACTTTATACACACTGTTGATGTCTTATTGAATCAGTATCTGTCCTTTCCCTGGGCTTGGACAGTTCTATCTCGTAAGTCCAGACTCTTGTGATTTTTTTTTTTAAAGAAATCTTCCATATATTTAACTTTCTTTTTGACTCTAATCTACTGTATTGGAGCCCGACACGGGGCTCGGCCCAGGACCTGAGCCGAAGGCAGGTGCTTAACCAACTGAGCCACCCAGGCACCCCTGCTATATTTTCTTAAAGAAACCATTGTACCAGCTCTTGAGCCCAGCCAAAGATACATGAAAGCATTTTAAAATTTTTATGGTAGTGATGGGTAGCAAGAAGGGTGTTGACAAAGGTCATTTTGAGTCAAATGACAATTAACCTGTCACATTTATGTTTATAAAATATCTCTTTGAAAGGGAAACATTATAAAATTATTTTTCCAAGTTTTCAATTTCTGAGATACAAAAATACAAGGTGAAGGCTAGTCATATAATAGTTGGAATATTTTACCAACATTGTTATTTTTAGTTCATATTGGAAAAGACTGTTGGTGAATTTGTTAGAAGAGAAAAAGAATGTGGGAGAGTCTCATCTAGGATATTTTTCCCTATTGATTTGAGTTTTACTGAAGGAAAAAAAAATACTTAATTAAAATATTGATTTTGTTTAAAAAATGGACAGACAACTACATAGATACCATTTCTTGATAATAGAAACAGACAATCTTGAAAAATCTATAAGTGATTTATTTTGATGATTACTTTAGATTTTTCTTAACTACCTAGAAAATTTAATCTTATAGGGAAAGTTTTCATGACCTCAGTTTCATAGTGAAAGGGTCTCCTGACTACTTGAGCACACCTGTCTCTCACAAAACATTTTCATTTTCTTTAGAAGAAAACCGTGTAGGATTTTAAATCTATGGCCTCAGTGTAGTAACACAATGAGGCACTAACACATTTTCATGATTGCCTTATTTGTTGTAGCAACCACTTAATGCAGAGCTGAGCTCTTATAGAGTGGGCTTAGGCACCAGAACATTTTGGTCATGGACACAGGTTCTTGATTTGGACTTGAATCAAGATTCCCTAACTTTCTAATTTTTAGAAATTAGGAAAGTTGCCTAATCACTACATAACTAGTTTTTTCATCTTTAAAAATGGGCATAAGCTGTGAATTGTGCAAGACTGTTGAATCACAGATCTGTACTTCTGTACAAATAACGCAACATATTTTAAGAAAAAAGAAAAAGAAGAAGATAACAGGAGAGGAAGAATGAAGGGGAGTAAGTCAGAGGGGGGGACGAACCATGAGAGATGATGGACTCTGGGAAACAAACTGAGGGTTCTAGAGGGGAGGAGGGTGGGGGGATGGGTTAGCCTGGTGATGGGTATTGAGGAGGGCATGTTCTGCATGGAACACTGGGTGTTATGAACAAACAATGAATCATGGAACACTGCATCAAAAACTAATGATGTAATATATGGTGATTAACATAACAATAAAAAATAAAAAAAATGGGCATAACAAAATACTGACTTTGGAGGGACATTTTGAAAATTAAATAAATGAATCCAAGTAGCAGAATGCCTGGGAAATATGTATTGAGGAAATATTAGCTGCTAATGATATTAGTAATAATTTTTGGTAGGGGTATAAAGAGACAAGTGCAATTTCTAGGCACTTGCTCTTTCTTAATTCCAGTTGGAGTCTTACAGACAAGACAGAAGGCAGAATGGATTTCCTTGGAGGAGACAGTGTGGAAAGTGATGTTGGAGGTGGAAGTGCATGGTGGGCAAAGGCAAACTTCACCTGTTTCATAATTTCACCATGGACCTAAACATATGAAATATTGAAAACTATAAATAAGGAAAAACACCACAGAAAATGACTTTCCAGAGTGAGTCAGATGCTTTCTGAAGATGATGAAGAAAGAGTCCACATGTTTTAAGGTTTCATTTCTTAGAATGAATCAATTGCATGAATTTCTTTAATTCTCATCAAGTCCTGCTTTTTTTTAAGATTTTATTTATTTATTTGATAGAGAAAGACAGATAGTGACAGAGATAGTGAGAGAGAATACAAGCAGAAGGAGAGGCAAAGGGAGAGGGAGAAGCAGGCTCCCCGTGGAGCAGGGAACCTGACATGGGGCTCGATCCCAGGACCCTGAGATCATGACCTGAGCCAAAGGCAGACGCTTAACGACTGAGCCACCCAGGCGCCCCATCAAGTCCCGCTTCTTGACCATAGAATTACTTGGACAAAACTGGAGGTCTTTTGTTTTTTTTTAACTTTAAAACAAATTTTATTGAAGTATAATTAATGTACAATTAAATGCAGCCCTCTTATGAGGCACATGTGTGGCTCAGTCAGTTAAGCATCTGACTCAATTTCGGTTTAGGTTATGATCTCATGGTTGTGAGATCAAGCCCCATGCTCAGTGGGGAATCTGCTTCAGATTCTCTCTCACCCTCTCCCTCTGCTCCTCCCCTCATACTGTCTTTCTCTCTCAAATAAATAAATAAATAAATCTTAAATGCAGCCCTCTTACATGTACAGGTGAGTGAGTATTGACAAATGTATATACCTGTGTACCCACTTCTACAATCAAGATATAGAAGAATACTTCCATTACTCCCCTAAATTATCTGGTTTTCCTTTGTAGTTAGTCCCCCCCACCATAGCCTCAGGCAATACCTGGCCTACTTTTTGGAATTATAGACTAGGTTTGGTTTGTTATTGTTCTAGAATTTTATATAAATGGAATCATAGAATATACTCTTATATTTGGCTTATTTAATTCAGCATGGAGATCTAATTAAAGTGAGATTTGTTCCTATAGAAAAGGCATTGTCACTTATACAAAGTCTTTTTTTAGTTAGGGCTTTGAAAACTACCAGATTGTGTAGGAAAAGTGAGTTAAGGGACAGAGATTACTGTATACCTACATCGTTCTGTGTAGCGTGGGCATGGCCTTGGTGACTCATTCCAGGTGATGAACATTTAAGATGCATGGCTGAGGGTGGCTCCTTCAGAGAGTATAATTAATGCCTCTCACTCCATTATGCTGTCATGTCTTTGAGTGAATTCTTCACTTGGATTCAACTGGGAACATGGTAGGACAAGTTTTTGTGCGTTGCTCCTCTTTATTTCTTAGGGTATATCAGTTTTGTATTTTCCTTTAGTGCTGGGGATAAGCAAAGAAAATGTCTAATGGATCATCTTTTGAAATTCCCAGTTACCGTGTTTGGTTGTGTCCAAAATAATCAGTACCCTAAAGTATGCATAATTTTTTGTTAGGCATTTTGGGGTATGAAAGAAACTTGTTACAAGCCTTGCTCTAGAAAAGCATGTATATACATTGGAGTGGGATTTGTGAAAAAAAGTTAGGTGTTTACCTAGACCTTGAAAATTGGTAATGTTTTAATTGTGGGGAGTGAGAAGGCATTCTAAGATGAGGGGGGAAAGTTTTGATAAAGGCTAAAAAGTTGGAAGGATATAGAGGAAATTGGCAAGACGGGTTAATGTGTGTTGTATACCATATAATCTGTTTTATCCATTGCACTGGAAGTAACGTGAGAACAGAGATGCTGCCTTCCTCCACTCTATTTGCTGCATTTAGCACAGTGCTAGGTACATAGTAGGTGCTCAATAAATATTGGCTGAAGAAATGAAGGGGTGCATGGAATTTCATGTCAAGCACTGGGCCTAGTGTGGAGTAGCTCTGTGTCTCTACTGTGCCTACACAGTTAAGAACCAAGACCAATCCTTGTTTAAGTAATGAGCAGAATTGCATTTGACTCCTGAGAATATGAAAACCATGTAGGAGGCAGCACTGCCCCCTCTAAGCTCTGAGGAACACTAAACCTAAAAACTCTATTTCAAAAAAATGACAGAGACCCATTTTGTTCAACCTGAAACTTAATGTTTCTGTTAATATATACTTTAAAATTGAAATAACTTTATGGGTCCTTCAGAGGAATCTGTCGAAGAATCTATCCTTTTATGGGAAAGTTGAGTTTATTTACAAGTTCTCAAGACTTTCTCTTTTTTTTTATTATGTTATGTTAATCACCATACATTATATCATTAGTTTTTGTTGTAGTGTTCCATGATTCATTGTTTGTGTATAACACCCAGTTCTCCATTTAGTACGTGCCCTCTTTAATACCCATCACCAGGCTAACCCATCCCCCATCCCAAGACTTTTTCTTTTATAAGAGGGCTCCACACCCAGCATGGAGTCCAACATGGGGCTTGAACCCAGGACCCTGAGATGAAGACCTGAGCTGAGATCAAAAGTCAGGTGCTCTTGGTTAACTGAGCCACCTAGGTGCCCCTCTCAAGACATCTTACTTTCTAATACTTTAAGGGAAAAAAATCAGAATAAGATTAGTCATCAGAAACAATAAGTTATTACAAGGGTATGAGAGAGAATAAGGTAAAATAGAGAAGAATATCCATATCTGTGCCCTTACCATGTGTGAACAAACTGGCTCTTTAAAAAGTATGACCATTTAATTTAATGTTTATCCTAGACAAAGCCGTAAATTCCTTGAAAAGAAGCAAGCCTTAATTTGGGAGTTAATTATTCTTTGTACAAGGACTATTGTTTCCGATCCACACTGAATCTGAATTCTTACTGAGGGAGAAAAAGTGCACTGATTAATTTATTTTGAAAAATTTGTAAGTTTCATTCTAAAAAAACTCCTGGCACTTCTATAATTTCACTACTGCTTTTAGTTTAATTATGTTTTAAATGTCATTTAGAACGTGCATGTTACTGGTAAATATCTCTCCTCATGAAATTATCTGGAGTTACTAAACACAAATAATCAAGCAAGGTCTTTTTGTTTTTCAAGTTTTTAATTTAAATTTTAGTTAGTTAACATATAGTGTAATACTGGCTTCAGAATTTAGTGCAGGGTCTTAAACTGCTGCCTTTACTTGGGACTGAGTTTTTCAAATTGTTTGAATTGGTGTCAAACTTTAGCAAATAAGTCTGAAAGCATGAATGGAAGATGTCCAATCCCAGCAGTAAAACCTAGGAATTTTCACATCAGAGATTATCAGTTTTCCTTTGCTATAAGGATGAGTAGAGAAAGAAATTTTCTTTTGTAAAACTGGTACTAAAATTTTATAAGATTCCATAGAAAAGAGTAATTTCTCATGACATATGAGAGTTCTATTCATTCTAAGTTTAAAGATGAAATGTCCTGTTCCAAAATTAGTCTGTAATTGGGTTAAATTTTCTCCAATAGTTCATCATTATTTGTTGGTTAATTATCATATTTCAAAAATATTACTTTGTGGAGTCAGTGGAAAAATTTCCTTGTCCTAACTGTGGGTGGTCATTGAGTATATTATAAAATATTGCTCAGTGCAGTATTAGTATAGTTGTCCCAAGATACTTCATATGAAAATTTCTTAGTTTAACTAATCTGTATTATCTTCTTGGTATTTTAATAACTGAATTTACAATAATGAAGACAGACCTTCCTCTTCTCTGTTCTATAAAAAATTTAGATATACCTAGTGTTGTTCATAGTCATGCCCTGTACCTTTCTCCCTAAATATCTTTGCTTACATTTTTCCCTCTGCCTAGAATGTATTTTATCTTGTCAAAATCCAACTCATCTTTTAAGATCCATTCATATTCTTTTATTCCTACTAACAAGTGGTAACTACATGTCCTGAAACTTTGTTATTTGCAATTTCTTTTCACATTTATCATGTTCTGCTTTTTATTTATTTGTATTGAACATCAACTTTTAACCATACCATGAACTAGGCCACTGCTGAGTTTATATTGTGATGGGAAAGGCAGATAATTTAACATACTATTAAAATAAAGGATGATATCTCTACTCAACATAGGGTCTAACTGGAACAATTAGGCAAGAAAAATAAATAAAAAGCATCCAAATTGGAAATGAAGAAGTGAAACTCTATTTGCAAATGTCTTGAGTTTGCTTATAGAAAACCCTAAGCAATAGATGCATAAAAACTATTAGAATTTATAAATGAATTCAGCAAAGTTGCAAAATACAAGGTCAACATACAAAAATTAGTTGCATTTCTATAAACTGGCAATGAACAATCTGAAAATGAAATTAAGAAAACATTTTCATTTATGATACCATAAAAAGAATGAACTATTTAGTAATAAATCTAACAAAAGAAATATATACTTAACCACTGAAAATTATGAAACATTATTGAATAAATTAAAGAAAACCTAAATAGATGGGAAAATGTTTCATGTTCATGGATTAGAAGATTTACTGTGGTTAATATGATAATTTCCAAGTCGACCTACTGATTCAATACAATCCATCTCAAAACCTACACTACCTTTTTGCAGAAATTGACAAGCTGATCCAGAAACCCACATGGAAATTCAAAGGAACCAGAGTAGCTAAAACAATCTTGAAAAAAAGAGAACAAAATTGGATGACTCAAACTACCTGATACCAGAACACACTACAAAGCTACAGTAAATAATACAATGTGGTATGATCTGTTAATATAGACCAGTGGAATACAGTCTGGTAATAAACCCTTGTATTTTTGGCAAATTGATTTTTGACAAAGGTGCTAAAAACATTCTTTGGGGAAAGAATAGTGTTTTGAACAAACAGTTTTGGAACAACTGGATATGTACATGGAAAAGAATGATGTTGAATTTTTCCCTCAGACCATATACAATAATTAATGCCATATGAATTATAGACTTGTAAAAGCTAAATGTAAGAGCTAAAATTGTAAAACTCTTAGAGGAGAACATAGGCCAAAATTTTTGAGATCTTGAATTAGGCAACGATTTCTTACAAATGATATGAAAAGCACAAGTGACAAAAGAAAAAATAAATTGTGGCAGGATATCTGCACAAAGATGTCCATATTCAAAACCCAAAACCTGTGGTTACCTCACATGATAAAAGGGACTTTGCAGATGTGATTAAATTAAGGATCTCAACATGGGGAGAGTATTTTAGATTATCTGGGTGGACCAAGTGTAAACACAAGGATCCTTGGAAAAACAGGATGCAGGAGCGTCAGAGTCAGAGGTAGAATTGTGAAGACAGAAGCAGAGAATTTTGAGTGAGGTGGGACCATAAGCCAATAAATGCGTGCAATATCTAGAAGTTGGAAGAGGCAAGGAAACAGATTCTCCTAGGAGCCTTCAGAAGTAATGCAGCCCTGCCAACACCTTGATTTTTACCTATTGAGACCAATTTTAGACTTTGATGTTTACAATTATAATACAGTAATTTTGTGTTGGTTTAAACCATTAAGTTTGTGGTAATTTGTTATAGCAGCAGTAGAAACCTAATACATTGATAAATTGGACTTCATTAAAATTAAATATTTGTGCTTCAAAGGATAATATCAAGTAAGTGAAAGCTTCCAAAATGGAGAAAATATTTGCAAATCATATATCTGATGAGTTGTATCCAGAAAATATGAAAGATTCTTACATTTAACCAAAAAAGACAAATAACCCAATTACAAAGTGAGCAAAGGATCCAAATACACGTTTCTTTAAGGAAGATAAAAAATGGTCAATAAGCACATGAAAAAAATTCTCAACATCATTAGTCATTAAGGAAATGCAAAGGAAAACACAATGAGACACCACTTCATAACCACTATGATGGCTAAAATAAAAAAGATGGACAATAACAAGTGTTGGCAAAGATGTAAGAAATTGGGAGTGCCTGGGTGGCTTAGTCGGTTAAGCGGCTGCCTTTGGCCTGGGTCATGATCCCAGGGTCCTGAGATCAAGCCCCACGTCAGGCTCCCTGCTCAGCGGGGAGCCTGCTTCTTCCTCAGCCTGCTGCTCTGCCTACTTGTGCTCTCTCTCTCTCTCTGTCAAATAAATAAATAAAACCTCAAAAAAAAAAGATGTAAGAAATTGGAACCTTCATACATTGTTGGTGGAAATGTAAAATGAGTCAGCTATTTTGGAAAATGGTTGTTTGATCCTCAAAATTGTAAAGACAGAATTACTTGTGATCCACTAGTTCTGTTCTTTGTTATATACCCAAGAATTTAAAACATATTTTTACACAAAAACTTGTACATGAATATTCACAATGGCTTCATTTTAATATTCCAAAAGTAGAAGCAACCCAAAATATCTATCAACTTGTGAATGGATAAATAAAATGTGCACTATCCATACAATGGAAAATTATTCAGTAATAAAGGAATGATCTAAGCTGCAATATGGATGAAATTTGCAAACATGCTAAGTGAAAGAAGGCAGTCACAAAAGGCTAGGTATTTTATGTTTCTATTTATAAGAAATGTCCCAAATAGACAAATTCATAGAAAGGAGATCAGTGGTGCCAGAGATGGGGAGTATGTGGCAGAAATAGGGAGTGACTACTACTGAGTATGGGGTTTCTTTTGGAAGGGATGAAAATATTCTAGAATTAGTGGTGATGGGTGCCAAACTTTGTGAATATTGTGTAAACTACTGAATTGTACACAATAAAAGGTAAAATTTATGGTATGTGAATTATATCCCAATAAAGGTGTTATTAAAGATACGAAAAATTAAATAAGTTTAAGGGCAATAAGTCTGACAGGAAAAGTGTGAAGTGCTGCCAGAACCTCAGAGTACCACTCCAACATGACTTGGCATGTTATGGTAGGCTTATTTATTAGAGAGATATCTAAGTTGGAATATAAAGTAATTTGCTTATTCATATTATATTCTCCTGAAATCTGTGAACTCCCTTATGACAAGGACTGTATTTCTGTGAGATGTGGTAT
The DNA here is from genome assembly GCF_003265705.2 of Callorhinus ursinus. Classification (NCBI taxonomy): domain Eukaryota; kingdom Metazoa; phylum Chordata; class Mammalia; order Carnivora; family Otariidae; genus Callorhinus; species Callorhinus ursinus. Next base: position 23,097,222 of record NW_027397070.1, on the reverse strand, counting down.
CAGATAAGAGAGCAGTTGAAGGGAATAAGACAATAGGACACATAGTCAAGCCTGTACCAGCTAGATGTGTTTTATGTTAGAGGAGTAGATTCAGCTATATGGCTAGAAGTAAGGAATCCAAGAATTATAGCTATCTATAGTCAGGATTAAGGTGCTGAGTTCCAAGAGAAAGACAACGTAGTATAGCCAGTGGCTATCAAGAAAGTTTGAACATGACTGGTGGTTGGGGACAGGATGTTTTTAAGAAAGTGTTATTGCATAGAGCAAAGGAGGTCTCAGTCCTAAAATGTACGTGGGAGGCCACTTAAAGAAGACTCTGAAATGGCCAGCCCAGGTCCCCTTGGCACTGGGGACAGTGTCCTCATATTGATATCCTCCATAAGCTTCTATGACATTTTGCTTGAAGAGTGTTCTTTCAGTCCTCATAGAATAACAGGAAATGCTTGAGGATGGACCTACCCTGGAGCTGCCCTCCCAGCCACTAACAAATGGACATTGAATCATAAATATTCCAAATTCCTTGGAAGGGACAACTCTGAGAAGTGTCCCATACTGTCATCTAAAAGTGCCCAGTGGAGCTGAGTCCCTGATTCCTGCAGAAATAACCTATTCTTTAATGCATACCATATTGGTTTGCTTCTGTTTCTTGTCTTGTTTTTCTGTTTCCATACTGATTCTTCCTAGGATCATCTTACAAAAAACTCAGTTATACTCATATCCTTACATATGGGTCAGCATCTGGAAAAATCATTTCAGATACCACCAAAGCAAGGACTGTGAGTTAGGACATAAGGGATCAATAAGAGTGATAAACTAAATCTCACTGACTAACATGAGTGGGTAGGGTAGAGCATGAAGATATGTTCCTAGGGTTGTGGCAAAAGAAGTACTAAGGACAGTCTGATGCCATTGGTTAATGCTGGCCACCACTTCTTTAGGGAATAGTCACTTGAAAGAAGAAACAAGCTTACTTTAGCTAAGATCGAGTTGAAAATGGAAATATTATTAAGAAGGATAATATAATAGCTATGGTTTCTATCTGACCAGTCTCCCTCCTTCCCCATTCCAGTAACAGACCTCACTCACCCTCTAGAACTCAAGAGTGAACGTGTGACCTAGGTTGGACCAGTTCTGGAGGTTGGGAAGTCTAGGATGTGGTGTTGGCAAATTTGGTGTATGATGAAGGTCCACTTTCTGGTTCATCAGTGGCTGTGTTTCTACTCTGTCCTCATATCGCAGAAAGGGCAGAGGAGCTTTCTGGGGTCTCTTTTATTAATGATGCTAATCTCATTTATGAGGGCCTTGCTTTCATAACCTAATTGCCTTCCAAAGGCCCTACCCCGAAAAACCATTATTTTGGGGATGTGAAGTACACAGTCATTGTGGGGTACACAGCCTATAGCACTGATCAATTAAAAACCTCACAGAAATGTAAACTGAGGCTAAGAAAGTGCATGTTTCTTGCCTCTTCTTTTGCTAAATGGTTTGCTAAAATTGAATGATGTAAGCCTGGAGCTGTGGGACTGATGAAAGCCATATACAATGGAAAAAAAATTAGAACAATGTACAAAGGGATATAATGAAGACAGGAAGAGAGAGGTAGGGAGAGGGAAATTGATTCTGAAAATGAAAGGGAATTAATGAATTATGGCAGTCTATTAGACACTCTCTACTTCCTTGTCATGGGAACCAATCAGTCACTTCTTTTTGGCTTTCATCAGTTTACGTTGGGTCTATGAATTGCAACTGAGTGTCCTAACTATTAAATAGCTATCTTTCCTAAGGACTTAACTGTGTGTCAGACTGTCTTCTCAGTACTGTGTATATATATTCTCATTTAATCCTTACAGCAGCTTTGTAAGATATGTATTCTCCATTTTATTGATAAAAAGACTGAGGTTTAGAGTTAAGTAGTTTGCTCAAGCTTAGATAGTGGTTAGTGGTGGAAGCAGGATCTTAAACATAAAGTACAAGTTCTTTCATTACCCAGCATTGTTCTGGGAGCTAAGCTGTGCTAATGCCTCAGAGAGAATGTTGGCAAACCTACATCTGGAGATTTGGAGAAAAGGCAGCCATCACAGTTCATACATATTTTTGTTCTCTAGGATACCTGTATGCTGTCTTTCAAATAGTCATTTATTCTTCAACATATTGTCATTGAATGCCAAATTACCCATGTAGAAAAGAGATCCTAACTTCAACAGATTTTATTCAACCAGGAAGGGATATACCTGTATACATACACATTTTTAAAAGTGTATTCAAGTCTGGGCATTGTGATTTAAGTCCATATTCATGGTTATAAGGAGCATTCAGGAGGAAATAAGTTTTTACTCGAGTAGGGAAATAGGATTCAGAAAAAGCTTTATAGAATGGAGTCTGGATGTGAATAAATCTGTGCTATTCAGGGTGAAGAGGAAGACATTCCAAGGAGAGAAAGTAAGTGGCAAAACATGAAGCCATAAAACAGAATTCACATTATGGGAACTGTAAGGAGTCAGTGTGGCTGAGTTGTGGGGTATTGATGGGACGTAGGCAATGATTAATTCATGGAAGAGCTTCTGTGTAATTCTAAGAAGTTTGAACTCCCTCCAGTAGAAAAGAAGGAACCATTAAAAGTTTGCATTCACAAAGATGACATGCAAAGATAGCCTTAAAAATGGAAGGTGATTTTGACATAAGCAAGATGGGAGATGAAGAAGCAATTTAGAAGACTCTGTGATAGTTCAGACAGGAGACTAAGTTTCTGAATCAACATTGCAGGAGAGGGAAAGAGGGGGGGATGGATGGAGATGTTGAGGAATTTAAATGTGAGTTTTTATTTCTGAAATGTGGAATTTGGTTATCTGTACTGCAATAGAACAATGCTTTCCTCCATATAATGTTTATAAGTAAAGTTATATCTTATTTTTGGTTCCAGTCCTAAGATTATCTCTACATTGCAAAATATTATCAGTAAGCAAGTACTGATTGAACAACCATCATGTGCCAGGTTGAAGGTTAACCTGTAACAATTAGATGGTTATTCACAGGTGTGATCATGTTTTACACTGTGTAACGTACATTAAAAAAACAACAGTGATTGCCAGGAGAGACCACATTTGTGTTTTCAATCCTTAATACTATTCCTAGATAATAGAAGGTGCACAGTATATGCTTGTTCGATGAAGGAGAGATGCACAAATTTCATGGAATTGCTGGATTAAAAAAATGAAAAGTTTTATAAAAAATGGATTATTTCATTATTTAAATAAACACCTATATGTTTCTCAAATATCCAGCCTCTTGTCATCAGGAAGGCAACTAGCTAAGGTGGTTACTTTTTATCCAGATACTTTGAAACTATGAAAATACAGACTACAGGCTAATCAACAATAAGTAATTTAATTGCCCGGTGCCTCAGTTTACTCATTAGAATAGTTGGGATGAGATTGTTTTCCCTCTACATTAGTAAGATGTGTTGAGGATTATTTGGGTTTAAAATAATTAAAAATAAGTCTGAATGGATGACTAAGCTCTTCAGAGAAAATGCTGTTTACACACAAGGTATAATCATTTCAACTTCTAAAGTTGGCTAATAAAGAATTTGTCTTAGAAAGTAATCACACGTGGGCACCTGGGTGGCTCAGATGGTTAAGCATCTGCCTTCGGCTCAGGTCATGTTCCCAGAGTCCTGGGATAGAGTCTCGCATCGGGCTCCCTGCTCAGTAGGGAGCCTGCTTCTCCCTCTGCCTCTCTCTCTCTCTGTGTCTCTTATGAATAAATAATTAAAATCTTAAAAAAAAAAAGAAAGTAATCACATGTTATCTGGGGATCATATTTTGGCTTGAAAATAGCTGCAGTTTTATATTATTTTAATCCAAGATCCAAACATAGGGATTTAAATAAGGAGTAGGTAGTCATTAATAAACAGATATATTTAAAATCTACCATTTTCTCCATCCTTCTGAGAGTTAAATGTAGATGATTTTGTTCCTGGGACCTAAAATTTTCATCAGTTTTTCAAGGTAGAGAGTATTCAGCATATGTATTTGGAATACAAATATGTTTCAATAAAATCTTGATAATTCAACACCCCAAAGTCTGGTACACTAAAGTCTCCAAAAATAAATTAGAGATCAATTACATAGTTTTAATGAGAATTGTCAAGGTGAATCAAAGGCTCCAGTTCACATTTAAACCAGGGGTTGTAAAGCTCTCTCTTGCCACTGGATAGCTGCTGCTTGTCATTCAGAGCTCAGTGTAAATCTCACCTGAGAGAGATGTTTTCCTCAGCCATCTAATCTAGTGCCTCTCTCTCACAGCATTCTGTCTTAAGTCTCTACACCACACTGCATTTATTCATTTATTTACTTGCACATTATCTGTTTCTCCTCAAGCTCTGTGAGACTGGAGACCTTCTCTGTCTTGCTTTATCTCTCTCTGTTGCCCAAAACAGTGCATTGTGGGTTCTTGGTAAAAGTTTATTGAGTTAATGAGATAGGAATAAAAAAATCACAATTTGGATCTATTGTCTTTAGAATAAATATCTTAAGTTTTCACAAGGTGGTGTTATTTACCCACCAAAGAGAGTGCTGTGGCAAGCACAATAAGGTGCACAATAAGATGCTCAGTTGCCGTAGTTAGAAGTTAATAGGAAACTGAATTAAATATGACAAAGCAGTTGAAGTAGTGACTAATTCTGAATTAAGAGAAATATTTTGAATAATGCTATAATATAAAGGGTGCTGATAAAATATAATTTTATTAATAATATAAAAGAACTTCAAAGAATACTGATTTATCTGTTGATTTGCTAATTTGTTTGGGTTGAAAGATGGTCATGGAGCACAAGCCTAGCAACTATACATGCTGCACTCAACTTTTATTTAAAGTAAACAAAGGAAAAGGTGTTACATAGATTGCATTTAGAGTGAATGTAAAGTTATACTATTCTATAATCATTGTTATCTCAAATTTATATTAAAAATATAAATTATTAAAAATAGATAAGAAACCAAGACATAGAGTGATGAAAAATGGTTAAAAACAAAATCCATATAGAGCGGAAATGAATTTAGCATATAATTTAGAAACATTTCTATCAAAAGCATTGAAGCAATTCATACTTGTTCACATGTAAAAGTCATTTATTCTCAATATCACATCCTAAAAATGCAAATTTATTTGGACTCCCTTTTTGCTGTTGCATTGTTTATGGAAGATCTTGAATGAAGTGTTGAGGTCCATTTTTATTGCATTCATGGAAGACTGGCCATTGGAAGGATGCCCCAGCCCTTCCTTCTTCCTGCTTTCACTTCCCATTTCCTACCCAGGCCCTTATGCAGGCTGTGTCATATTAATATTGTCAGTAATTAAGACACAGGTAATGAAAACAATAATAATATCATACCTAACATTTGCTGGATGCTTACTGTATACCAAGCATTATATTAAGGATTGTAGGTCTGTTATCTTACATAGTCTTCACAATAATAATAATAATAAGATAGGTACTATTGTTATGCCAATATTACAATTGAATAACTAGGTTTGTGGAAATTAGCTTACTGAAGGTCCATCTTATTTCAGAGCTTGCATTCTTAACTGCTGTTGTTTTGCTTACTGTGGTGAATGTAGTTCAAGTCAGAATGAGGGGAATGAATATGGAGAATAATTCTTGAAATACAGTGTATATTAGTCAGGTTTATATAATAATGGGCCCTAACTCACAATTTGAAAATTTCAGAGACTTATAAAAACAAAAACATTCATTTTCCCCTTTGGTTCAAGTCACTCCACATATTTTCATTTTGGAACTGGTAGCTAATGGGGCATACTCTTCCAATGGAGGAGCAAAAGAGCAGAAGAATTTTGTACTGACTATAGCCTGTACTCTAAATAGGGAAACTGTCACTTCTATTCAGAGTCCAATGATCAACACAAGTCACATGACCAAGCCCAACATCAATGAAGCAAGAAAGTGTACTTCTCCCACAGAATGAGAATTGTGAGTGGGATGAAGTCCCGTCTGTATTTTCATATGGCAGAACCTTCTTTGTTCTCCCCATGTTTCTCATCTCTGTGGATCCCATCAACCTTCTCATTCCTTTTAAAAGACTCTATTTGAACATATTCTCATAAAACCTTGAGTGTTCACAATCCTCAGTTCTCCTCAAATAATCAAAATAGTGGTGATCCTCAACCAAGGGCTGGGTTATTAGAAACTTAAAGATTGGGTAAAGTTAGTAGAAATGCTGCCTACTCCTGCCCTCAGATCTTGTTGAGAACTGCTTTCCTAAAAATACTGCTTTCCTCTATTTAGGAAGTAGGCCCCCTTGAAGAAAGTAACATAGGGTAATTTGGAGACTGAGTTTTCTTTCTTATATGTCCATGGAGATACATGGTTAGGACTTTCATTAGCTCGAAAGCTGAATTAAGGGACAAAATCATGCAAAAAGCAAATTCCTGAAAAAATGTGAGGCATTATGATAACTTGAAAGTACTTCCTGATTTCAGATGATTAAAATCTTGCTTTACTCAGTTATTAGCCATCGTGGCTTTAAATTTATTAGCAGTCATTTTTCTTTTCTAAAACAGTATGAGTTAGAGAAGTCGGCTGGGCCAGGCAACTGCTGATGTGCCTCTTTGATGTGGGCCCTGGGGAGAGGGTTGGCTAAGAGGCAACAGGGAACGTGTTATGTAGCAGAAGCATTATTCCTCATAATTACAAACCATGGGGCAGGAAAACCAGTGCCTTATTCTGACTTAAAACCTCAGGAAGATATAAATCCCTATTGTTTCAAAGAAAAAAGAATGGCTTCCAAGGGACACATTGGCATTTTTTTTCTTCGTGCTTTTAAATATGTAGAAAACTCATACATTCTACTCTTTTCAGAGATTACTGACTAGTGAATATTTTCTCTTTCTATTCCTTTTCCACAATTTCATATTGTTTATTGATATGGTTTATAACAGTATGTCGAGTAGAATCCTATTTATATGGTTACATTGTATGAAAACTAACTCATGTAAAACTTGAATTTTGGAGAGTAAAAGAAATATGAAAAAATAAATAAAAATAAATTAGAGTAAAATAAAATAAATATAAAATAGAGTAAAATGAAATAAACAAAATAGAATAAAATAAATATAAATGCAAATAAGATAGAGATGTGTTCAAATAATTGTTCTATCATTAATTGTGATGTAACTTTAATAGAGAAACGCAATTTCCTTGGATCTGCTTCCCCATCCGTAATATGAGAATTATAATTTCTCCTTCTTGGACCTACCTTATAAATTAAATAATAGCATAATGCCTTATGTATAGTAATAGGTGTCTAATTTTTGTCTCTTTAAAAAAAACTGTTTTAGCTAGAAAATGGACATACAGAAAGAACTGTCTACCCTCTGTATACCATTAGGGTCCATTGGATCCAATTTTAGCTTTTAGTGTCTTTTGAGAACAATTCTAACTCTTTATAAGAATTTATATATCATGACTTTTACAGTTTCATAGAGGTCTTCCAAAGGAAAAAGAAATTTACATTTTTTTAATTAGAATAAAACTCATCCTATCTTGTAATTATCATATGAATCCATTGAGCCCTCTAAGATATATTATGGGATTTTAGTAATATTATTTTTCCCGTACCTTGAAACATTTTGCTATTTCATCATCCTAAGAGTTAATTCAATATTCATCTTGTATTCTCAACAATTCCAAAGAAGACTTAAAAATATAAAATTAAAAGGGAAGATGCTTCACAATTAAATGAATCAGAAGATGAATGAAAAGAGACAGCACTATAGACTTCAGTGATGTTGCTGAAATTTTTTATGTAAGTGAAATCTCAGAGCATGAATCTTCAGATTATGATATTCTAGATAAATTTTCTCCAAATCAAGAATAAGTGTATGAATAATGCATTTTTAAGGACACAAATATATATGGCATTTTCACCTCATTAGCCATTCAACTGGAAGGACTTATTCATATAATACTTTACTACAAAAACTCAATCCATCCCATTTTGATAAAAATTTATCTTTTACAATATTCATATCCCAAAATTCACTTAAGAAAAAGGTTGATATGTTTAAATTCTTGTTATAAATTATAATAAAGTTTTTCACTATTTTCTTACCCTTCTGTAAATTATTTATAAAACTTAAAAATATATATTAAAAGGGGTGCCTGGGTGGCTCAGTTGTTCAACATCTGCCTTTGGCTCAGGTCATGATCACAGGGTCCTGGGATCGAGCCCTGCCTCGGCTCTCTGCTCAGTGGGAAGCCTGCTTCTCCCTCTCCCACTCCCCCTGCTTGTGTTCCCTCTCTTGCTGTGTCTCTCTCTGTCAAATAAATAGGTAGAATCTTAAAAAAATATGTGTGTGTGTGTGTGTGTGTGTGTGTGTGTGTGTGTGTGTGTGTGTGTGTATAAATTGGAGGCAGATGGTAAATGGTGATGACTAATTTTCCTGGCATGATAAGGGTAAGATATTCATATACTTTGGGGCGCCTGGGTGGCTCAGTTGTTTAAGGGTCCTGACTCTTGATCTCAGCTCAGGTCATTATCTCAGGGTTGCGAGATTGAGCCCTGTGTTGGGAGCCTGCTTAAGATATTTTCTCTCCCTCTCCCTCAGCCCCTTCCCCCCTCCCCAAGAAAAGATACTCATATACTTTAACCTAATATTGTAACCCCAGAAATTTGTCCTGAGAAAATATTTCACCCCAAGCAAGAGGAAATTCACTGTAGTACCAAATGGAAACAAGTAAATGTATAACATATAAAATGCTTTAATAAATTATGGTTTACCAACAGGATGGTACATCATATAGCCTCGAATAATGATAATTATGAAGACTATGGAAATTTAGAAAAATATTTATGATGCTAAATAAAAACAACAGTATGTTAATGTATACATAATGATTATAGATGGACTAAAAAGAAAAACATTAACCATGTTGTCCTTCAATTATGAAAAAGAAAGCAAATTATCAAAATTAGCTAAGCTTAATTCTGCTCTTAATCATGTCTTACTCTCATTGCTTGGTTGTAGAGCTGAACTCAGATTTTGAAAATTTCCACAAAGTAGAACTTCATCATGTTTATGGGACATTATGAAGTCACTTTGGTTAAATAGGTTATTTCTACCCTCTACTTCTGTCTCCTGTCTCGTTTAACTTCCTTCTTCCCAGAGATATGCACTATAGCTTGAGTTATTTTGCACATTTTCCTCAAGAATACTCTGGGTAAGCAAGAAAGTGTATCGACTTTCAAAGAAGGCCAGCACATTTGTTCTAAATTTGAGAAACTAAAGAATTTCATTTGATGCTCAATTGTGTATTCTTGCCTGCTTTTTCCCCTTCCTAGTTAGGTTGTAAGTTTTTTGGAGGCAGAGCTGGTTTCCCAGTTCATATATGAGATGTGGTAAAAATCCACACAAATATTTCTCAGATTGAATAAATTTAAATGCTTCTGAGAATAAACCTGGTGTGATGAGAACAACACATCTTGAGACAAAGGGGTGTGACTGAAGAAAACAGATTTCTTGAAAACCTGAAATGTGCCAGTCATGAGGATGAAAATTCTATATCTATTCTTACACTGATTTTCACTGAATTTTGTAAAATACACATTTTCACCCATATTTTTAATAGATGATAAAGTTTAGGCCCCAAAATGTTATATCACACTGCTGTTAAGTTTCCGGGCCAAAATTCTAATACTAGTCTACGTGTCCACACATGGTCAACTCCATACTGTGAAAAAGTAGAGAAACAGAAAAATATTGCTTCCTGCATAGGCTGTTTTTTAAGATTGAGGACACTTATACAATTAAATGTTAAGTTGGCTGACATCTTTTACAATAATGACAAAACCTAGAAAACGTGCAATGACTTTGACTGGTCCAAGGTTGTAGAATGGGCCATTGGGTAAAGAGGAGTAAACTTTGATGGGGTTTTAATTCGCAGTTTTGTGTCCTATAACATACTAGTCTGGCCTTATTATACTTACACATATACATGGGCACATATGCGCGCACACACACACACACACGCGCCAGTGTGATAACTTTACAACAAGCCATCTTGTTATTACTTGAAGCTGTTAAGTTGGATATAGCAGCTCTGTGGACATACGTCATCTGTGATAAAGTTCAAATAAGTGGGGATGAAAATAGGTGATAACTGGGTTACTACGACAAATGTTTTGGGGCTTTTTTTCCCCTTCTATTTTTATTTGGAAAAGGTATAGTGGGTCACGGGTTTGTGTGAGCATTTTTATAGTCTGCACTCCAGAGAAACCAGTCACAAGTTTACAAAAGCACTGATCTTGCAGTGGAGTTGGGAGTGCATTTGTAGAATTTCATTTATAAGGAAAGGAAAAACTATAAATGTGATGATTTGAAACGAGGGAAGATTGGGAAATATTTCCAAGTTATTTTTTTTTCAAGATTTTATTTATTTGACAGAGGAAGACACAGCTGGAGAGGGAACACAAGCAGGGGGAGTGGGAGAGGGAGAAGCAGGCCTCCCGTGGAGCAAGGAGCCCGATGCGGGGCTTGATCCCAGGATCCTGGGATCATGACCTGAGCTGAAGGCAGATGCCCAACGACTGAGCCACCCAGGTGCCCAATATTTCCAAGTTAAATTAGGGTGCTGAGGTTTCTTCCTGACCTTATTAAATCTTATCTCCCTTTCCCACTGGATTTAATACTGTTTCCCAATCTTTGTTTGCCTAGATAGAGCTTGTGGGGGGGGGCAGAATCTCTGTAAGTAGGTTTGTTTTTGTTTGTTTTTGTTTTTTTTAAAAAACTACAAAGCTGAAAAGAGGAAAGATGAAATGTACTGATGGAGAGACAAGAGTTAGCAAACATAATCTTGCATTCTTTGGAGTGGGCTGATAACAGGTTATCAGTGAAATGAGTATTTGGCCTGCAGTAAGCCATTAGTGCTATTGCTATTAATTATCAGTACTAATATTTTATTTTCTCCCCACAATATCCAACCAGTATATTTATGCAAGGCTCTGTTCTCGTGTTTGCTCCTCACTGGCTCCTTTTGGTTTGCAGTCTTTCATATTGCCAGGTTTACTTTGGGGTGTAACACACTGAAACTATGGCTCTTTGATTTTTATACTGATTGAAATGATATTTGTACCATCAAGCATAATTTGATTTTGTGATAACTATAAATAGGGAGATGAAGAGCCAAAGTTACAAAGAAGAAAAATCCCTCTATTTTTAGTTGTTCTTGAGATCATACCAATTATTCACATTAAGAGTACATTATAACAGCAGTTTTTAAAATATTGATCTGTACTCTAGAAAGATAGATTATTTTTAGGGTAAACTTATTTTGGTATTTATGTTTAGGGCATACTGTTTCATTAAAGCTCTGAGGCTGGTTTAAAAAAAATAGGAATCTGTAATGAAACAGTCAAAGAGAAGTTGAATTAAAAAAATCTGTTTCAAATATAAAAATGCCAAATTAGAAGCATACAGATACTCTCTGTGAGTGACACTCAGATTTGGTTTTTAGCTTCCAGAAAGCTGGAGTGGTGGTTTAGAAAAAGCAAACATGGTATAATTATGTACTTTATGATACTGAACAGGAATATATATATCAGTTCTTCAGAGGAAACACAGATTTCTTTAGCACTGAATTCCAAAATGTAACATGTGGGTTTTTAGTGTGCTTGGATATGAATTTATATAATAGAGTCCTAAATTATATTTTTACATAATATTCAATATTAAATTTCATATATATTTTATATGCCACTCAAAAAACTGTTAGGGGCACAGTATTTTTTTTTATGAAGGGGTACAATATTAAAATGTCTTTAAGGAAAGTTGATTTTGTGAGGGGCATAACTGATGTAAGTCAAATACATTTCCTTATAGGAGCTGATTTTGATCTCTAATAAAATGTAAACTTATACATCTTTTTCTTAAACATCACTTCTCATCCTTGAAGGTTAACGGATGGCAGAACATCCAAGGTTTTATTTTCTGATGATAACCTATGATGCTGGCATGACAGAGGTAATTTTTGCCTGGAAAAACTTGAAAGTTTATAGTCACCATGTTCAGCCAGTTGATTAGTGGTTCCAAGTGGCCTGGTGCACTTTTCTCTGTGAGTCTATGTGGTGATTAACAGAGACCAAATAATTTTAGATATTTGCTGAAAATAATGCTTTTTGCTTTTGATGAATTCATGTTGAGCTATTATTTCTTAGAGTATTTAGATATTAGGATCAAGTTCTTGTTTTTTGCTACTTTATTTGAAAGATATCCATTTTGAGAATAAAAAGCATAGCGGTATTCAAAAGGGTATTACTCTTCACTGTGGTAATTTTTACAATTTTTTTAAGCTATCTAATGAAATGTTTCTATATCCTTTCATATACTATAGTGGTGTCTTCTGCAAAGTTAATATATTGATGGCCTTTTGTAAAATGGGCATGGTGATTAAAAATTATATTAATCTACTTACTCAGAAAAATAACTTGGAATGGAAAAGTCAGAAGCCACTCTTACTGAAAGAAATAGCTAGGGGTGTTCTAAGAAGAGAAGACTGTTAGCCCTACGCACACACTCTCTCTCTCTCATATACTCACTCACCTCTGTCCTGCAGTGACATGGCATAGCCTCAGTCCCGGCTACAGTATGAGGACAGAGGAGGTGGGTAGCCCGGTGCCACACAGCAGCTGGAGTAGAATGGTGAAAGCACACACTCTGGGGCCAGACTTGCTGGGTTCAAATTCGGCTCTTCATGCCATCTGCATGACTTTAGGCAGGTTATATACTCTGTCTTAGGTCCTTATCTGTAAAAGGAGATGCCCATAGCAACTACCTTAGAGAACTGATCTCCAGATTCAGTATTTAACACATATATGTAAACTGTTTAAAAGCATTCGATCCACAGTAAGCACTCAGTAAATGCTAGTAGTTGTTTATGTTAGTGGTAGTACTAGAAATGAAGGCAAGGAATATTCCTTATTTTAAGGGAAGAGTTTAGACCACACAGTTGAGCTGTCATGGCCAGATTAACTAGAATTGGGTTATAGTTCATGACTAAGAAAATCAAAGTAAATTGTTTAATAAAAAGAATAATTATAAACTGTAATCAGACCATCAAACTGGAGTCATAAATACAGAGTCATAAATACATAAATACATAAATACAGTCATAAATACAGACCATCAAACTGGAGACATAAATACAGTCATAAATAGGGGTGGATGAAGTAGGCTGAGAGGTCAGGGGGAAACATTGAAGGTCCTGTTGCCCAACCAAGGGCAAGAACCCCGGGGAGCAGAGAGGCTTATGCACAGGATTTGGGCATGGGGATCTTATCTTAGCAAGGGAGCATGAAGGAGTAGGGAAGTATCAAAACTTAGGCTCATGAAGTGGGTAGGGCCACAGATACCTGTCTTTAGCATCCTGAGCTCCTAATATATGCTTGTGTATAATCCACTGTCTTCTTGGTCTGCCTCTAGTTTGCTAAAAAGCCACAGTGCACAGAATCCATCTTCTCCAGTAAGAATTTACGTGGTGTCTTTGCTTGTACCTGTATACATCGTCTTGAATTTTATTAGCAGAGCAAAGAGAAAAGAGAATAGTGAAAAAAGGCAAACGATGTCGGTTTGGGTTCAGAGCACTTTTGGTATAGTCCATGGATTTCCAAATATTTTCTTCCTATCAGTGTTAAAATTTTATCCCCTACAAGGTGGTATAGTTTCACCTTTCAGGGAATTTTAACGATAGCAACATCCTACAATGAAAACACTTCTTAATTTTTTAAAACAATGTTAACAAATTGAGGAGTTGTAAACACTGCTTCTATGTCATTTCCTCCAATCAGCTCTTCACATGCTTTTAGCTGATTTCCTACTGCTTATTAGGAGCAGCTGTGTTTAAGCAGCTGGAGCACAAGTTGGCCAGTAAATGCATGCTATATAGATATTTAATACCACTTAGTGCTTTATCAGGCTTTACAACTTCTAATTAGTTAAACCACAGAACACCCGGGCACATTAGGTAATTATTACTTTCCCCCCATTTCACAGATAAGGAAACTGAGCATGAGAAAGATTTGTTTTCTACTAGATTCTAATAGTTAAATGAAGATGCATGTAAGCCGAACATTGGGTTTGTGAAAAAACATGTTGTCTACTGAGATGGCAAGTCCTTGGGGCTCAGGCAATGAGAAGTATAATAACACGTCTCCTGCATTATCCAAGGATTGTAATGTGATTAATAACATGCTACTTTTCTAGGGCTAGAAATAGTCTTGTCCATTATGCTGGATTCTCTACCCAACAGTTCATGCTTAACTGCTTGGAAAACACTCCCCAAAAGAATAATGCTCATTTCTTCAGTGTTGTTATCTTAATTAAGTCTCATAGTATTTCATATTTTCATTGATAATTTGATGGAATTGATGTCTATTAATGTTGCCAGAGGTATAAAATAGGCAGAGAAGCATACTCCTTGATGAATATATTCAGTTACAGAATTATGTGTTAAATGAGAGAAATAATCAGTTGTAGAGGGATTGGTCATTGGTCATTGTTTCAAGGGATCTTTTCAAGGAAATATAAGATTATGGTAAATAAATTAAATTTCTGATTCTTAACACTATTTCTGCCTTTAATTATAGCTTTGCACTGGAGACAATATGAAAATATCAGAAGATAAAGAGTATTTGTATCAAAATGCTAATCAAAGTTGAGTAAATTTGTTTCTTTTTTTAACTAAATTTATTTGTTATATGAAATTTAAATGAGCCTGTTATATGAAATTTAAATGACACCGTTGAGTAGTGCTGCTGAGGCCAGAATTTCCAGTTCCATGTTTTTATATGGACAGGTTAATTTTCACTGAGAAAAAAAGAAATATTTTCTGTTTCTGTAGCCTGTATCCCCAACTCCAGCTAGTCATCTTCCCAGGAGGTAGGTTGGCTGTTCTGAGCATGGAAGTGGTGAGATCTCCCTACCAAGAGACTTAAAGAAGGAAAATACTGACTGTTACAGGTTTTGGTGGAATTTCTACCTAAGGATGTGTTATTTGGTCTTTTGTAAGCCACCTTAGGAAAAAGCTGAGTATTAACTGGGGAATACTACCAGTTCATTAGGTGAACAACTTAGTGAATGAGTCTAATGTTTTAATCAGGTCAGAATTTTAAAAATTGTCCAACGAAAGCTTGAATCATATTCACGTGATTATTATAATTAATAACATGATCACAAATATTTCTAGCAAGTTATATGGCTAGGAATTATGAGGATTTCAATGCATAAAATATGGCTCATGGTTTATATGCTTAAAGTTTATATGGAGATATAGAACTATATGAGTGATTTTTATAAAGTAATGACTGGCATATAAAGTCAGAATTATTGCTCATGGCTCACTGTCCACACACATACCTTGTATTTTGTAGAGAAGGAAATTAGCAAAGCAATAAATCATAAATATTAGATGCAGTACAGAAATTTGGAGGAGTAAGGGATGGGATTGACTAGCCCAGGATTCTCTTTGAAACTTTCTAAAGTAGAACAAAAGTAAAAGATGTGCTATGCAGAGGGAATAATGAAAATAAATCGTGGAGCCCCAAAACCAGATTCTGTATTATTACTCCATGACTTTTTAGATTTGACATGTGAGGAAAGTGTGTATATGTGTGCGTAAGAATGCTGGTGTGTGTGTGTGTGTTGATGTATGCTGTACATTTTTAAGAGGAAATGTGTTTTGAGTTGAAAGTTTGAAATAGAAATGTGGAAGAACACATTTTGTCCCATAAAGTGTGATATATCATTTACTCTTCTAACAAAACTCCATAGAAGAGATGGCATAATCCTTGTTTTACTTACAAGAATGCTGAGTTTGTGGGTGAAAGAACTTTCCTAAGGTGAACATATATGTCTAACTCCAGAATCTGCATTTACTTGAATTTCATTTTAGTAGCTTACGTTAGGTAAAGTTTACACTTGGAGATAGTATCTTCAGAAGACTAAGTATGCGCTAGTATCTTTTGTTTCCTTAACATAGAAAAGGATTCCTCTTTTAAGTTTTCCATTAATTCTAGGACATAAAGAAGGCAAAAATTTTAAGGTTATTATTTTAAAGCAACTTAACTGGTACTTTTTAAAAAGATTTTATTTAGTTGAGAGAGAGAGAGAGTGTGTACACGGGAGGGGCAGACAGAGAGGGAGAGGGAGAGGGAGAATCCCAAGCAGACTTCCTGCTGAGCATGGAGCCTGAAGCGGGGCTGAGATCATGACCTGAGCTGAAACTGAGAATTAGAACCTCAACCAACTGAGCCACCCTGGCACCCCTTAACTGGATACTTTCAAGTAATATATATAAATAAAACACACCTCCTGTTTTCATTAAATTTGGTTAGCATACAGAGTTAAACTTTTAATTCCATTTAGAGATTTTTGCATCTTCATCAACAATGTGATTTGTTTTGCCTAAACATTTCATTTAACACTTCATTAAAATTCTTGCTTTGTAAATATAACCATAAATATTCAAAAGCACCTTGAGTTTCCTATGCTTAAAATGAATCTTTTCTCAAAATTTATCTTTTTGAAATTAAGATATTAGAAAATATTACTTTTCCTTCTGTGGAATATGAGACCACAAAAGAAAGATCACTATTGGAGTAAACTTAAGTTTGAGTTCTCAACTCGATTATTATTGAAGTATATTGAATTAGTTATGATGCTGTGAACTGTAAGTAATGGAAATCTGGCAAAAATGGCCTAAGAAATAGGGGTATTTCTTATCTCCAGAATTTGTCAGTGCTCAAGAATTGATTTTGACTGAACCATATCAGTGGGCCTTTCAGCCTGTTTGCTCTGCCATCTTTGGTATATTAACTTTTTCCCCAGGCTGTTTCTCATTGTGGTTGCAAGTGGACTGAGAGTGTGAACTAGTACTGTGTGCATTTTTTGTTCATTTATTTTTTTGTTCTGTGAGAGATAGAGAAGCTATTCCCCAACTATGAAATGTGAATCCTCTCTTTTATATGACTGGGCCAGATTAAAAAGCAGTTTTCTTGTGAATGCCATACATTGGATAGCTCAGAGTAATCAAGATCCATTTTCTGGAGGCAGTGATGGGGAGGATATCTGAACAAAATTGTGGATTGAAAAGAGGAAAACAATTGTTAGATTTTGGCCCTGGACACTACATATATGCTTTTTAAAAAAACCCATTATCAAAGTTACTCTGATGTAGGATCTTTGATCATGAGAGAGAGTTATTTTGAAAGGCAAATATAGGAATTAACAACACAAGGAACACAAGGTTAGGTTTTATTATTTATTTCAATAATCAGCCAAGTTTATATCAGGAATGGCAGTAGTTTTATGTTTTAGCTAAATATGAGAGAAGAAACTTATGTAGCAAAAAAAGTAATAATCTCCAAATACAAGTTTAGTTCATGAGCATCAGTGCTATCTTAAAAGGTGTATGTTTTATAACCAACAAAGCAAGTGCCATCTAAAATTGAACATATGAAAATTCTGCATTATTTTGACTCCAGCAACAATTTCAAATATGCCAGGCTTTTCTTATTACGTACCATACCCATTGACAGAAAGACAATTTTACCAGTCTACAGTGATTTCTTAACAGCAATTATCTAAATGTTCTTCATCTTTATTCTCCCCGAAGAAAATAAGTTGAATAGTTTTTGGGGTAGTTTTATGATATGGAAATTGGAATAAATGACCATATACATAGACTTCCAGTGGTCTGAATCATCTATGTACCTTCTCCAAAGACATATTTTAGAGTTTTCCTTTACCATGAAGAGAATGTTATTTTATTTATTTTTTTTGTGGTGACTTTTTTTTCATGTTAGAAATTGATTGTTAGTCTATATCTCATACTGTCGTATTTATTATTTAGACGCAGTTGTCACAAAAAAAGAATTCACAAATAATTGCATTTGTTACATTGGAATGATTCATTCAGTTTTAGATTTTATTTTAAAATTTAAAAAAATGACTGAGGGTGATTGCTTTAAGTGGATAGGAATAAGTAAGCTGAACAACCTTCATACTCTGACTTGTAGTACTGGAGTAAAATTCCCCAGAACAGCAGTTGGTTGATGACTTTAGTCTATATAGACAGCATGAGGTCCATAAAATCCACATGTTATTTTAAAACTTTTAACTTTAATGACCTTCCTTGTGTCATAACTCAGGCAGGCCGGAACATAATCCATACTGTAGGGCCCCAGCAGTACAGGCTAGTGAAGAAAGCAAGGGAACCGGGATCCTTTGGAAACATGGGAATGAGCCCAGGAAAACTATAGGGCTGGCTCCATATGGGAGCAGCCCGGAAAGTCCATAGTAGCCAGGTGTTTGATGCATGCCAGCAAGCAGAAGGACAGGAGGTTTTAGTGAATCTGACAATTTACAGCAGAATTCCAGCCAGATGTGGGAGTGCAGCAAATAAAATATATCTCACCAACAAAAGGGACATGATTTCATTTGTTTATAAAAAATGTGTAAATAAATACTAAACATTACATTTATATAATTGAATGTTATATATTACATATAGTATTTAAAATCTAAATACACAGACACACACACACACACACACACACACACCCCAAAAACAAAAACAAAGGTACAGTGTCAACGTAAGTGGGCTGCTCTAGGATCAGGCCTCCTGGCCCAGCTAGAAACGGGTGTTAGGGAAGATGAAGTCAGAAGCCTAGGCATTCTTTGGGTCAAGCAAATGAAGTTGGTAGCAGCTGCCTCAATGGGCTGTGTGACACTCAACTCTCCCACCAATGCTAATGCTGTGAGTGATGCATAGCATAAAGCAAGACTCCTAATTTCACCTTACCCGTGAGTATTGACCATAAAGGCATTCTCTGTAGTGGTTATCATGGGCTCAGAAAGTGGTTGAAATTTCACTTCTCAATGAGGAGTATTGCTGCTTGGGTAAGCAAATGTTGAACGGCTGCTAGAGTTTCACCATTTGCTCTCCCTGTGAAATGTATGATAAATGTTTGTCCCTCAGTTGATGTGTACCTCGTTTTAGCTAGTCATAAGTAAAGCTTACCATCTCATTCTACTGCAGACACTGGTTTGGGACAGATTCTAACATAAGAATACATTACCAATGCTTATATATGATGGATGTCTGAATTATCTTTTTAAATATTTTTAAATAGTGCTTTATTTTAACCTTTTATCTATTACCTTATTCTTTTACATTTAAAAATGCTTAATTATTTGAGACTTGTGCATAAAACTTGAACAATTTCATATAAAGCTTTTTTTGCAAAACCATATATATATACACTTTTATGTATATATATATATATATAAATTTTAAGAAAATGAAGTAAAATTTACAGATTATAGCTGCCTCTTTTACTCCCTCAAAAAAGATAATATCTCCAAGCAGGAAATTCTCTAATCAGGTCCCATGAAAAGTTCTATTATTAAAAATAATCATTTATCAGCTTAAATTCACTGCTAGGTTTTATTATAACTGTCATTATGTAATGTATATTCCCAATCTGCCCTAAGGGAAAGAGTAAATTTATATGCACTTACAAAAATGCAAGTATATTACCATTGATTGGCAGGCAACACTTATGTAACAGGAGCAGAAAACTCATCGAAATGGACAAAGATGTGCATATATATGTTGTCCCTGAAGACAGAGGCTAATTATAAAATTAATTACTTAAGGTCCTGTTTCCTTTTGTCAGTTCACATCATTTATTCTTGAAATCCAGAGATGTTTACTCATTATTTTTGGAATCTTGACAGTTGTTCTTCATTTTGTTTAGGTACAAATAATGCACTCCCCCAGAAAACTGCATGGTAAGTCAGTCATTCTCAGTAAACACTACTTTTCTATTGAAAATATAACTTCTTTTAGATGCTGGGTTAAAATAAAAACTGGCATTATACCAGACTAGACCTAAAATTTTAGTAAATCAGAGTGGAGTTATTTTTTTCCTACCCCTGGTCACCCATACTGCAGATCTTTTTAAACCAAGATTGAAAGTTGTTTCAAGAATAATGTTATTTTTAGAAAGCATTATACTTCTATCCACAGGCATAAATGACAGTAGTCAGAATCTTCACCCAATTATAAATCTTGCTTTCAAGGGGTTCTGGAATCATGGTCTCATTTATTCATCTGTTCTTTCTGACAGTGCTCCCCACTTTTCTTCTTTTTCACTGTTAGCTATGCCATAGGATTCCTTTTTTAAAAATTCATGATGGTTCCTCTTTTTTAGCAATTAGACCATCCAGATTGGCATCTTAATTATGTAAGTGAAAAAATTTTAATGAAAATTGTGGACAATCCAAAAATCAATTTACTTAGCTTACAGATCTGTTTGTAATTCTTTTGACAGTGTGGAGAGGTGGGTTTTGCATGTACAGGCTAAGAAGTGAAGCCAAATCAAAATGGGTTAAAGATCACTCACCAATCACACACACACACACACCCCAGTTGTAGACTCAGGGTAAAGCATACTGCTTCCTAACAGACAGATCTTTTGTTCACCATTATAGCCATAGTGTCTGATATAGAACATGGCACATGATAGGTACTTAGTGAAAGTTTGTTGAATGAATGAATAAATTAGCAAGTGGATTTAATTGGACACAATGTGACATTTATGAAGAATTATCTCTGATTTGAAATTCTTTAAAAAGATTTTATTTATTTGACAGAGAAAGCAAGCACAGCAGGGGGAGCGGCAGAGGGAGAGGGAGAAGCAGGCTCCCCGCTGAGCAGGGAGCTGGATGTGGGGCTCCATCCCAGGACTCTGGGATCATGACCTGAGCTGAAGGCAGACGCTTAACAGCTTAACGACTGAGCCACCCAGGTGTCCCTGATTTGAAATTTTGAAAGATGACTCAAGCTTCCTAGCAATATGTCTTCCCACTCTCCTCTGCTCCCTGACCCTGGCCTGCCCAGGAGCTGGAAATATAATCTCTCATTCTCTAGTTCTTAAAGGCCTACTTTACAAGGGTCTTTTCTCACAGTTGATTTGTGAGCCTGGACTATCAGGAAATTTTACAGGCCTAAGACTCTGGATGAGAGTCACTAAAACCAAACCTATTGACTTTATTTTACATGTTTATAATCGGTTACATACTAAATTGTGTCCATCCTCATTTTTTTGTGAATTTTACCTCTATTTTGATTTGTAAATCTTACCTCCATCATGATGCCTTTTTTGTTCCTATTTTATCACTGAATAATAAATAATTCATGAAATGTGTATTGTGTACTTACTTTGGACAAAACAATGAGCTATGTGCTCTAGGGAATAGAAAAATTTAGAAAATGTGGACTTTTCCTTCCAAGGAAGCTGTGCCATGGGGCAGAGTTTGTGGAGGCTGGTGTCAGGGCATGTAGCATTTACTTAGGTATGTGTGTCTTTGCATCAGCCACTTGATCTCTCCGGATCTTAGTTTTCCTTACTGGTGAAATGGGATAACTCGCAGATCACAGTTATTTTGTGGATAAAACTTTTTTTAAATGTGGAAGTTTTAACAAACTATAAAATACCACCTAAAGGTAGTAAATGTCCTAGAAAAAGCTTAGAAAAGGAGAGAAATATTGTATAACCATAAAATATTTTACTTTTCTTGTAGCAAAAGTATCTTAGAGATTTAATGTTAACAGTAGCAAGTATTTATTGGGCAGATATTATATGCCAGGCATTTTTATTTTAAACTCCGATTATCATTCCCAAAACTCTATGAAGTTGGGACTGTTGCTGTCTCTACTCTGCAGATTGGAATATAGAGGCTAAAACAACTTAAATAACTTGACCAGTGTGTTCCAGCTGGTTTTCTAGTGGAGAAGTAGGGATTCAAACACAGGTAGTGTAGTTCACTGCTGTTTTGCTCAAGGTGGCGGTATTTTGGAAAATGAGAGTTTACTTCTGGCTGTACGCTGGAGAAGTGGCTTTTTGCCATCCAGCCTTGAAAAATGTATAGAATTCTAACAGGGGAGATGGAATTCTGACAAGCGTTTTCTCAACTCAGGGAATTGTACAAGGGAAGCTTCAGAGTGGGAAAGCCTTGGGCAGGGTTTGGAATCACTGATGCAGCTGTCTGTTGAGAAGTGAGGAGGAAATGAGTTATAGGTTTTGATAGTTGGGTTAGGGCAGATTGTAGAGTATTAGATGTCAGGGAATGGAATTTGTGTTTGATTTAATGGGCAACATGGTCCCATATGCTGTGCTTTGTGGTACTTGCAATGACAGAACCAAGTTTAGAGCCAAAGATAGGGCACAACCTAACAACCAATACTGGGAAACACAAGAGAGCCTACCAACTTAAAGGCAGCCATGGTGAAAGTAGACCCTGGAGTCAGAGAGCAGGTATCTGGATGGAAGTCACTCAACAAGAGTAATTGCAAGAACCTGAGCCCAAGAGAGTCTTTAAATGCAGAAATGTGAAGATGCAAAGCAAAGGAAATCTTCAAGCTCAAGCAGCAATTTTATTAGGTTGCAGCCTGTTGGGAGAACCATGGCTTGCTCTCAGTGATGGGTGGGGGAACCGGCTTCTGGGATTTAGAAATGGGGCAGACATTGAAAGGAGGATAAATGATAGAGTTGTGTTTGTGGAAAAATTAATGGAACCATAGGTTATGAGATGGATAGAAGACATTGAAGTTAGAAGGAGCAATTTTAAAAGGAATCTAGCAAAGTTTTGGCCAACTGAGTTATTTCATTGTGGGAGGTGGAGAAGAAATAGTGACTCTCATTTTTGTTGACTCCCTATTGCTCTATTTTCTTTTTGAGAAAAAAAAATGTGCCTTGCAATGTAGAAATAATCATTTTAAAAACTTCTTAAAACATCACTATAATGGACTATTACTTATTCTCCTACTCTGAGTCTTCCTCCTGAAGATGTAGTCAAGTGTCCCTAGCACACATATTGGTCAGAATAAAAATGCTGTCTTTCCCAGAGTTAGGATATTCTTAGCTCTATTTCATGCCTGATTTCATCAGTCTCTCTTAAATATAACTCACAAATTCTCCACAATCCCACACCCTCAGTTTTTATGGGTATGAGACCCCAGTGACTGAGAATGTTGCAGTATTGATGAATGAAAAGCAATGGAAAGTCAAGGTTTCTGGATTCTAATTCTAGTGCTTGTGCTGGCTAGCTGTATGGCCCTGGCTAAAAATATTTGCCTTCAGTTTGCCAATTTAAGCCAGAGAAAGCATTGGCAATCCTCCCCCTCCACAACCCCCTAGTCAGTGAGAACACACCGAGTATTAAGCCTGTTTCTTGTTGTTAGCCTGTACTTGGACAAGGCCAACAGGCCTGCTCCAATAATCTTCTTCCCATAACATCTATAGGACATAACTCAGCATTCAGAATATTGCTTTGGCTGAGTTGAACTTATTTATTTATGTGTATTTGGTTTTATTCTGTAATTCTACAGGGGAAAATTAAGAAAGAGAAATATGAGTATAAGGAAAATAGAGGCAAAAGAGTGCCATGGAAGCTTGTGGAAATAACCTTTGGCCTCAGTTTTCACATCAATAAAAGAAAGGAACTAAAGGAGGTGAGTGCTCAAGGCCACTTCCAAGTGTAAACTTCTAAGATTCTGTATTTTATTATAACCAAAGTGTCCTGAAGTTAGTGGTTTAGGATAGAAAGAGTCCAAGTTCAGTCACTGACTCAGGTAAAATGAAAAATGAATTTATTTTTAAAAATTAGAAGATTGGATGAGCTCATTATTAAAACACCTACCATTTAAAAAATTCTTTATTGTGAATACACTTAGGGAAACACAAATTTATTGAAAGTACCGGTAATAAAAATAACCTGATCTTTGGAAAACTTTCCAAAGAATCATTATTAACTTCTCAGCCATCCAGTATACCTGTATATGCACATCTTCATCCATCTGGGAGAGTTTAGTTCTAATGTTGCTGGGGTGGTCTGTGAAGACAAGATGATTTTTCAAGTTTTTTTTCCCCATTCTTTTGAGCTTATTTTTCTGTCCTTATGTAGAAACA
The DNA here is from genome assembly GCF_003265705.2 of Callorhinus ursinus. Taxonomy (NCBI): domain Eukaryota; kingdom Metazoa; phylum Chordata; class Mammalia; order Carnivora; family Otariidae; genus Callorhinus; species Callorhinus ursinus. The sequence goes on along the minus strand of NW_027397070.1, from coordinate 23,073,178 downwards.
CAGTCAAAAACAAACATACATTTCAAAAATAAGGAGTTTTCAAAGTTATTTTTTCCTAGCAGCAAAATTTCCATCCATATCTCTGTTTTCCTGTGAAATAAAATGCAGACAAACTGCTAGGTGTGCCATATACTCATCAGTCAGTCAGAAGGCAAATGTAGAGTCTGGCTCAGAGAAAGGAACTCAGCCCAAATCAATAACACCTGTAATGGAACTCCCACGCTGAAACCCAGGACACAGGCACCCAGGGAATCAAATGCTCTTCCATAATGGTGAATGATTTCAGCAACTGAACACTCATTGAAAGTAAATGGATTTTTTAAATGATAACAGAAAAAAAAAAAGAGGAAGACGTGTTAAAACAGCAAGACCCAAACTAAAGTGTATAGAACTGCCGTATCCCCACATGAAAATCAACAGAATGCTTGACTTAATTTTATCTGTGACTTTGGTATGAGGAAAGTATAGGGTATTTGCATGTTATATTTATTACTAATAAATATTTATTGAACACCTAATATGTAGAAAACATTGGAAAATTCTAGAGATGTAATAAAGTATAAGAAAGCCTGTATATCCATATGCTATAGACAGGTAAATTACAGTTCTGGGAAATCTTTGATGAATGATTCTAAATGTGAGTACAGACCAATGTGGAATGGTACAGTTAGCAAAATTATGTGGAAAATAATTGGACTTGAACTGGTCTTTCAGTAATGGCCTTTAAATAACCTAAATTTCAATAATACGGGATTGTCTAAATAAATTATGTACATTCGGTGGCCTACAGTGGCACTATTAAAAAGCTTTTTAAAAAAGATTCATTTATTTATTTTAAAGAGAGAGAGAGAGAGTGTGTGGGGAGGGGCAGAGGGAGGGGGAAGAGAATCCTCAAGCAGACTCCCTGCTGAGCATGGAGACTGACATGAGGCTCCATCCCAAGACCCTGAGATCATGACCTGAGCTGAAATCAAGAGTCAGCCGCTTAACCCACTGAACCACCCAGGCACCCTTATTAAAATGTTTTTGAAAATAGTTAATGACCTGATAAAGTGTTTAAAATTCAGTATATTTTCTTATTATGTTATGAATTATATCTTACAGAATTGACATATATACACTTATATGGGTGTATATGTGTATACATATACACATATATATATGAGAAATAAATATTTCAAAATATCAATAACATTAAGAGCTGACATTATCTTTTTACCTTTTGGTATTTTCTAAAAACTTTCTAATGATCACATAATTGTTTGAAAAAAGGAGCTATTTATAATTTTTTTAAAGATTTTATTTATTTCGAGAGAGAGAGGGAGCTCTCATGCATGAGTGCATGTGAGCAGGGAGGGGGCAAAGGGGGAGGAAAAGAATCCCAAGCAGACTCCCCACCCAGTGCAGAGCCCAACTTGGAGCTCAACCTCACAACTCTGAGATCATGACCCGAGTGAAACTAAGAGCCCACGTTCAATGGACTGAGCCACCCACATGCCCTCTCAAAAGTGTCCTATTTAAAAATTAAACAAATAATAAAGGTTTTCACATATTAATTATTTATTTCTATCACTTAATGATACAAATTATTGACTATCTAGCAGTGGTTCCAAGTGGCTGACCATAATTTGTTGACTTCCAGACATCTCCATTCCTCGTCGCCATAGTTTAAAGATATTTATTGGGCATCTCCTCTGTGTCAGCCACTGTTCTTTTTTTCTGGGAAGCAACAGTATAACTAACAAAATAGACAAAATCCTTTGCCATCAAAAACTTCACATTCTAATGGGGAAAGTTAGGTAATGATAATTAAGAACATGTACAAAAAAAGACACATCAGATGATATATAGACAAAATAAAATGATAAAGTGGCACAGAGAGTGCCATGGAAGAGGTCAGGACTGCATTTTAAAATAATGTGATAAGGGAAGGTCTCACTGAGAGGGTCATATTTGAACAAAGATCTGAATTGTTTGAGGGATCCAGCCAGCCAGCGGATAGCTGAGGGAGAAGAAATCCACGAAGAAGGAAAGTACAAAGATCCTGAGGCAAGAGCTTGCTTAGTGTGTTTCAGGTATGGAAAGGAGCCAAATGCAGAGTGAAAAAGACTAGCGTGAGAGTGGTAAGATTGTATAGTGTTTCATAAACCACTGTAAAGGATTTGACGGTTACTCTGAGTATAATTGGCCATTGGTGGACTTTGAGCAGAAGAGTGACATGATATGCCTTTTTCCCCCCCTTTCTTTTTCTTATTCTTTAAAGGATAGAAAGATAAAGACCAGTTAGGAGGCTATTGCAATAATATGTGGGGAATGGGGTGGTGATTTTAGGGCTTAGACCAGTGTGGAAAGAGTGGGAATTATCAGATGTGATCAGATTCTGAATGTGTTTTGGTGTAACATATAGGATTTGCTGAAGAAGTGGATACTGTGGTATGAGAATAAGAAAGGAATCGGGGATTGCCCTAATATATGGTCAGAACAAGAGAGAGGATGTAGTTGTAATTTACAGAGGCCAGTGAGACTGTTGGAGAACTCTTTTCCCTTCCTTCCTTCCCTTCCCTTCCTTTCCCTTCCCTCCCTCTCCTGCTCCTCCTCCTCCTCCTTCTACGTCATTGGGATAAATCAGGAACTCAGTTTTAGACATATTGATTTGGAAATGCCTATATAACATCCAGGTGGTATGAATGAGTAGACATTTGGATAGTCAAGTTTGGAATTCAGGGGAGAGGTCCAGGCTGGAGAAATACATTTGGGAGTGGTCAGTCAGCAGTGGTATTGAAGGCTTTGAATCTAGATAAGATCTCTGATAGAGTGGTTGCTTATCCAGTTGGAAAGAAGGTCAAGGGCTAATGATGGAAGCACTATAATATATAAGGTCACTAAAATGAGACAAAAGCAAAAGAAACTAAGATGGGATGGCTAGGGAGGAAGGAAGAAAATGAGAGTTGAAATCTTGAAATATTATTTTTAAACTAATTTAAAAATAAACTCCAAATGACCGTAAATCTTTTAGTAATGAAGTATACTTTCTTAATGGAAAACAGAAAAATAACTTGAGTCCTTTCATAATTACTATAGTGGATGTTATTTCTACTGCTGCTTCTTCCCTTTCCTCCTACACATATAAAAATTTCCTTTTATTGCTCCAGTAATAATAAAGATACACTATATTGGGAAAGGGCAGATGAGAGTTAATTTTTTACCTAATAAGCATTCCATAAAAACATAGAAATTTTTTAAAAATATGCTTACAACTCCTTTTGAAGTTTTGTTTTCCACTATGTCAAGGAAGAGATGTGAACATGTTGTAACATTAAGGTCTTCGGAGACTTAACGTTGAGTCTGTTTCTATTACTTTCTATTTTTTTGTGTCTTAATTCTTGAGACACTAGATAGCTGATAATGCAGAGATCGCCTCATTGGAGATTAGTAAAAATCAGATTGGGGGAATGGTTGGAATTTTTACAAAAGGGTGACAAGGATACCCTTTATGTAAATAAAATGCCAATAAGGGATTTCATGGAGACTCAGAGGAGCGATATGTATGTACTTAGCTAGAGTGTGAAGAAGTGAGAACATCATAGTATTCAGCCTGAACTGTAGCTGCATGCAGTAGAAATGTTTTAATAGAACAGAAAAAAGAAAGCAAAAATGTGTATCCCCAGGCAAAGAGCAGGCTTAGTGATTTCTGAGCTGGTAATCAGAAATCACTCTACTAGATTAAAGGCTAGTCTGTAATAAAAAGCAAAATGAAAACCATCTACTATCTCGAGGCAGAATTTAGAGGTATGTGTAGTTTGAAATATTTTTTGAATCCAACACAAATAGTCTCCTCTGAATTATATTGAGTAATTATTATTTAGAAGATGTCCTATTGTGCTTAATTTCTTTATAAACTTGTTTTGATTTGTATCTTTACTGAAAATTTAAAAATATATTTAATAAAATAAACATATTTAATAAAATATATTTTAATAATACATAATTTAATAAAATGCATCTTTCATTAAAGACTTCATTGAATACTATATCAAAAACTAATAATGTGCTATACCTTGGCTAATTGAATTTAAATAAATAAAAAAAATACTTCAGACTATGAAAGTGCTCCAAAAGTGAAAATGAATGAGACTCTGCTTTAAAAGTACTAGGTTGGCTTTCCTCCTTGATGCTTCATAGGGACCTCTTGGGTGGCCAGGACTTGGCTTGGAAAGGGAAAAGATCCTCAGAGAGAGACTCTACCACTCTTTCAATGTGTACCTTGAGCCACTATCTGAGCTTTAAATTTAATGAGGTAATGTTTCTTGATATGTTACTGGTTATCGAAAATGAGATAATCTAGGCAGAATTGGATGTAACTTGTAGCAGAGAAAAACCACTGTGCCTTCTGGAGATGCTCACATAATTCCAGGAATTCTGCTTTGCTGCTAAATGCAGGGCAGGGGTCTATCTACAAAAAAAAAAGGTCTTATGAAGACTATTATGAGGCAGGAATTTGGTCATATTTATGTGTTTTCAGAACAGTGAGTTGAAAGGTGAAAAGAGAATCAGTGAATGAATCGTGTATCGACTTACATAGTAACTAAGGATTGTTGTGGTTTTGTTTCTTCTTCACCAGATTGTCAGTTTTATTGGTAGGTTGTTTGGAGGTGAATAGATACACATTTACAATTAAGTCCACATACGCTTTATCAGCAGCAGTGACAGCAGTTGTCTTTGTATGCTTGATGATATTGATTCTGAAGAGTGGTGGAAGTTACTCACAGGTTGAGCTGCCTTGCTAAACGTACCATACTGTATCATTTTTTTTAATTTTTTTATTATTATGTTGTGTTAATCACCATACATTACATCATTAGTTTTTGATGTAGTGTTCCATGACTCATTGTTCACGTATAACACCCAGTGCTCCATGCAGAGCATGCCCTCTTTAATACCCATCACCAGGCTAACCCATCCCCCCAACCCCCTCCCCTCTAGAACCCTCAGTTTGTTCTCAGAATCCATAGTCTCTCATGGTTCGTCTCCCCCTCCGATTTCCCCCTTTCATTCTTTCCCTCCTGCTATCTTCTTCTTCTTCTTCCTCCTTTTTTTTTTTTAACATGTAATGTATTATTTGTTTCAGAGGTATCTTATAGCTATAGCCACTGACATGGGGGAGAGTGTGATCATTTTTTTTACTAAGAAGTCACAAGAAGAAAAAAAATGCTATGTAGCCTTTAATCACTTGTTTAGAAATGGTCACTAAATAGCTCTGGAAAACATTTTTATAAAATCACCTCTGCTAGGTTGTGAGTCCGGTTAGCTGGGACTGGGAATCATTAGTAAAATTAAGAAAGGCAAGAAGATTGCTGATTTACAGTTATGAGTTTTGGTTGGAACATGCTGAGATTATGTGGCCAGAAGAACATTGAAGAAGTGGTACCCAGCAAGAAGTTAAAAATACATACTGATAACTTATAAGTGAGTTTAGGAGATGAGGAATAGATTTGGGAGGTAGTTATATTCATCAGGTTGGGCTGCCATAAAAAACTACCACAGACTAGGTGGCTTATTTTCTCACAGTTCTGGAGGCTGGAAGTCTGACATCAGGGTCCTAACATGGTCAGTTTCTGGTGAGCGTTCACTGCCTGGCTTGTAGATGACTGCCTTCTCACTGTTGTGCTCACATGGCCTTTTTTCATGCGTGCGTCTGTTTGTGTGTGTGTGTGTGTGTGTGTGTGTGTGTGTGTAGAGAAAGCTCTTTCTGGTGTCCTTCTTATCAGGACACTAATCCTGTTAGATCAGAGTCCTACCCTTAGGTCTTCATTTAACCTTGGGTATGTCCTTAGGGGCCCTGTCTTCTAATACAGTTGCAATGGGAGTTAGGGCTTCAACATAGGAATCTGGAGGGAGCTCACTTCAATCTGTAACAGTAGCCTAAGCCAGGGAGTAGGTAGAATCACTAATGTTTTATGTATAAAGAAGATCTAAAGGAAAATTCTGGTAGTCAAGCATAATGAGGACTAAAGAAAGCCATTGACTCTAGATATTAAAATGTCATCACGAAAGAAGCACTTCTGGAATGGCAAATATGGACTCCCCTCCCGCACCCCAAACCCCCTGCCATTCTATTAAGGGAGAGAGAGAGGAAAGAGAGAGAGACAGACAGACAGAGAAAGAATGAATACTGGCAAAAACTGTCAACCTGAACTTTTTCAGAACAATGCACATCAAAGAGTTGCAATAACCTAAGGCATATTTATTCAAGAGTGATCATTGAATCTCTCTAAGAATAGAGTTTTGTGGCATTTTTTTTTTTTTTACCTTCTCTGTATTCATCTGCCTCTCTGTAGCTCCACAGTAACTATGAAAACCATCAGCCTCCCAAATGCAGTAGCAATGAGAACTAACAGCCTATTATCCACTGGAGGGGAAAGACCATTTTGGAGCCCCTCAAATATCTCCATCCCTTAAAACAACATTGAGATACTACTGTACACCTGTTAGGATGACCAAAATCCAGAACAGTGACAACACCAAATCCTGGTGAGGATCTGGTGCAGTGGGAGCTCTCATATATTGCTGGCGGGAATGCAAAATGGTGCAGCTAGTTTGGAAAACATTTTGGTGGTTTCACACAAAATTAAACATACTCTTACCATATGATCCAGCAATCATGCTCCTTGGTATTTATCCAAAGGAGTTGAAAACTTATGTCTACACACAAACCTTTACATCAGTGTTTATAGCAGCTTCATTCATAACTGCCAACATTTGGAAGCACTAACATGTCCTTCAGTAGATGAACAGATAAATAAACATTGGTATATCCAGACAACAGAATGTTATTCAGTACTAAAAAGAAATGAGCTATCAAGCCATGAAAAGACATGAAAGAACCTTAAAAGTATATTACTAGATTAAAAAAAAAGCCAATCTGAAAAGGCTATTTACTGTATGATTCCAAATATATGACATTCTGGAAAAGGCAAAACTATGGTGACAGTAAAAATATAAGTGGTTGCCAGGAGTTGGGGAGGAATGGGGAGAGAAGGATGAATAGATGGAGCCCAGAGGATTTTTAGGGCAGTGAAAATATTCTTTATGGTACTATAATGCTGGTTATATGTCATTATACATTTGTCCAGACCTATAGAATGTATAACACCAGGAGTGAATCTTAAGATAAACTGTGGATTTTGGGTGATTATGTGTGTTAATGTTGAACCATCAGTTGTAACAAATATACCACTTTTTTGGGGAATATTAATAATAGGGGAGGGAATGCATGTTGGGAGCAAGGGGTGTATGTGAAATCTCTGTACCTTCCTCTCAATTTTACTGTGAACCCAAAACTTCTCTAACAAAATAATTTTTTTTTTTTAAATCTTCATTACCACTGAATTGCCACTATCTGACCTGTGTGGTAGTTTCCTGGAAAAAGTCCATTAATAGGGCTTGTCTTTTTTTTTTTTTTCTTAAAGAATTATTTATTTAAGAGAGAGAGAGAGCGAATGCACAAGTAGGGGGAGGGACAGAGGGAGAGGATCTTTAAGCAGGCTCCCTGCTGAGCACAGGGCCCAATGTGGGGCTTGACATGGGGCTGGATCTCAGAACCCATGAGATCATGAACTGAGCCAAAACCAAAAGTCTGACACTTAGACAGCTGAGCCACCCAAGTGCCCCAGTAGGGCCTGTCTTTCTTCGACCTCTTTCAGAGGTTCCTCATTGACAAAAACCCTATCACTAAGGATTCAGTTGAAAAAAAAATTCAACTGTCATTGTTAACAATTGAGATGGTGACACCAGTTGGGCAAAATAAGGGACTGACCAAAATCTAAAAAAATCTGAGGAATAAGAAGTCCATAGGGGATATGAAACCCTCTTACATACTTCTGGGGAACTAGAAGCTCACAGCCATGTGTATGGCTGTGTGCATGCCGAGGAAGTAATTCAGAAGACCTTAATTTCTTACCTCTGGCTGACCTTTAGGCTTTAAACAAATAAATAAAGTCTAAGAGTTTAAAACTGCTGTGGTTTTTTTTTTAAGATTTTATTTATATATTTCAGAGAGAAAGAGAGCATGAGCGGGGGAGGGGCAGAGCAGGGGGGGCGCAGACAGGGAGAAGGAGAAGCAGACTCCCTGCTGAGGAGGGAGTCCCATGCAGGGCTCAATCCCAGTACCTTAGGATCATGATCTGAACCAAAGGCAGACACTTAACAGACTGAGCCACCCAGGCACCCCAAAAACTGTTGCAGTTTTAAAAGCATGCCTCCAATGTACATACAGAGCTCCTCTTTGAAGGTTTAGAAACTTTATTGGTTCAAGGCATTTAAAGAAATCTCTGTCCACTAACTAAGTTGAAACTTCAATGGCTACACATGACAAAGAATACAGACTTCTAGAATTAGTCCAGGAGATTCATTAAACATATAGCAACAATAAACTATGGGCATGAGGGATCTGATTTCTTAAGTTATAGAGTTTCAACAGTAAAAAAAAAAAAAAGAAAAAAAAAGACATATAGAAGGTAGTAAGAAAGTGTGACCCATATACAAGTTAGAAAAAAATAAAAATTGAAAGAAACAGCCCCTGGGGTGCCTAGCTGGCACAGTTGGTAGAGCATGGGCCCTTGATCTCAGGGTCATGAGTTCGAGCTCCATGTTGGGCTAAAGATTACTATAGAAAAAAAAAAAGCAAAAGAAACAGTCTCTGAGGAATCTCAGATGATAGGCTCACTAAAAAGAGACTTTAAACCAGCTATTATAAATATGTTTACCAAACTAAAGAAAATTGTGTCTAGTAAACTGAAATATGAGAATGATGTTTCACTGAATAGAGAATATCAACAAAGAGAGAAAACTTAAAAAAAAAATAGCCAGTTAGAAATTCTGGAGTTGAAAGTACAATCAACTAAAATGAAAAATTCATTGGGTAGGGGGTTGTGGTTGTTGGCTCAACAGCAGATTTATGTTGGCAGAAGAAATAATGTGTAAACTCAAAAGATAGATGAATTGAAGTTATCCAGTCTGAGGAATAGAAAGAAGAAAGAAAAATGAACAGAGCCTCAGAAACCTTTGAGACACTATCAAGTGTTCCAAGATACACATAATGGGAGTCCTATAAGGAGAACGGAAAGGGGCAGAATGAATATTTGAAGAAATGAGGGCCCCAAACTCCCCAAATTTGATAAAACAAAATACACACTAACTCCAAGTAGCATAAACTCAAAGATCATACCTATGCACATCATAATTAAACTGTCAAAAGCCAGAGACAAAGAGAAAATCTTAAATACTCCAAGAGAGAGCATCTTAGAACACACACAGGGGATGCTCAATATGACTTTCATGTGCCTTAGTCAAGAACCATAGAGGCCAAAAGAGAGTGGAATGACATATTCAAAGTACTAAAAAAAAAGAAAAAAAACAACAACCAAAAATTCTATATCCAGCCAAACTATCCTTTAAAAAATAAGGTGAAAGTAAGAAATTTACAGAGATATAAATTGAGAGAATTTATCAAGACTAGACATCCCCTACAAGAAATACAGAATAAAGTCCTTTAGGCTAAAATAAAAGAACACTAGGCCCCAGATTCATATGAAAAAATAAAGAGCACAAAATAAAGGTAATTACATACATGCATATAAAAGACAGTATGATTATATTTTTGTTTATAACTCTTCTATTTAACTTAAAAGACAAATGTATAAAACAATAATTTTAAAACTGTGTTGGTGGGTTTATAATAAGTTGTAATTTGTATGACAATAATAGCACGAAGCCAGGAAGGAAACAGCTATATTGGAGGAAAGTTTTGTATACTGTAAAATTCAGTTTGTATTAATCCTGACTAGATGGTTTTAAGACATTAATTGTAAGCCCCAAGGCAACCATTGAGAAAATTATTCAAAAAATATAAAGAACATCAAGGAAATTACAATAGTGCCCTTGCTAATATCCATTTAATGCAAAAGAAGAGGATAATGAAAATTGAGGAAGAAATAAAGACATAAGATGTGTAAAAATAAATAGCATGATGAGAGATGCAACTTTGATCTTATTGGTAATTACATTGAATGTAAATTGATTAAAGATTCCAACAAAAATTAAAAATAAAAAATACCACAAAGAAAATTAGAAAATACCATGAGATGAATGAAATGAAGATGCAAAATGCCAAATTGCACTGGATGCTACTACAGTAGAACTTACAGAGAAACTATAGGTTTTTAGTTGTGAATACCTCTATTAAAAAAAGAAAATATTCTTAAGTCAGTAAACTTTCACCTTAAAAAACCAGGTAAAGAAGAGCAGACTACATGGAGAGTAAGCAGAATGAAGGAGAAAAAAAAAAGATTAAAATGGAAATAAATGAAGCAGAGAATGGAAAAAAACTAGAGGACATCACCAAAACCAAAAGTGGTTTCTTTGAAAGATCAACAAAATTGGCAAACCTTTAGCTAGACTGACCAAGGGAACAAAAACAACAAAAAAAAGGAATCTCAATTTATTAAAGCAGGAAATGAAGAAAAAGATATCACTATCAACTTTATAGAAATTAAAAGGATTATAAGGGAATACTATTGTATTGGATATCTTTGGTTGCTGTCTCAAATTTTCACAAATTTAGTGGCCAGAAAATAACACAAACTTAGTAGTTCAGAAGTCTACAGTGAGTATCACTTGGTTAAAATCAAGGTATCCGCCAGGCTGCATTTCTTTCTGGAGGTCTTAGGGAGAGTTAGTTTCCTTGCTCTTTCCAGCTTCTATAGGATACCCACATTTCTTTGCTTGTGGCCCTCTTCTTCCATCTTGAAAGGCAGCAAAAGCAGGTGGAATGCTGATATCATATCAGTCTGACTACTACTACCTTCCTCTTCCACGTTTAAAGAATGTGGACTCACACAGGTAATCCAAGACACTTTCCCGAATTTTAAGGTCAGCTGATTAACAACCTTAATTCCATCTGTTACCTTAACCCCCTTTGCCGTGAAAGGTAAAATATTCACAGGTTCCAAGGGTTAGGACATGAACATCTTTAGTGGACCATTATTCTGCCTACCAATTTTATAAACAGCTGTATGCCAACAAATTAGGTAACCTAGATGAAATTGACAAGTCCCCAGAAATACAGAAACTACTGAAACTGACTTTAGAAGAAATAGAAAAACCTGAATAGTTATATAACAAATAAAGAGATTTTTACTTGTGGGAAGAATTTTAAAAATTCCCACAAAGAAAAGCCTGGATACACATAGCTTCACTGGTGATCTACCAGACTTTTAATTGAGAATTAATTATATTCCTTCACAAATTTCCTCATCCCCCAAAAAAGAGTAGGAAATACTTCCCAACTTATTCTATGAGGTCAATATTACTGGTTACTAAAACCATGTAGATATCACAAGAGAACTGAGGCCAATATCCTCTAAGAATATAGGTGAAAAAAACACCAACGAAATGCTAGCAGACCAAATCTAGAAACATTTATAAAAGGTTACTCAGCATGACCAGGTGGGGTTTATCACAGGAGCTCAAGGTTGATTCAATTTCTGAAAATCAATCAATATTAGTAAACAAAAATTACATGATCATTTCAATAGCTACGTTGAACAATCCAGGAATAGACATGAACTTCTTCAACCTGATAAGGAGGATCTACAAAAAAAGAAACCCAAAGCTAACATTATACTTAATCATCAAGGACTGAACACTTTTCCTCTATGATCAGAAACAAGAACGTCTGCTTTCACCACCTATTCAACATTGTGCTACAGGTTCTAGGCAGGGCAGTTAAGCAAGAAAAAGAAATAAAATACATTCATATTGGAAAGGAGGAAGTCAATCTATCTCTGTTTGCAGAGAACTTGATCTCATTTATGGAAAATTCTCAGGAATCTTCAGAAATTTAGAGCTAGTAAGTGAGTTTAACAAGATTGTAGGGTACAAGATCAATGGAATATAGATCAGTGGAATAGTATTGAGAGTTCAGAAATTAATTCCTACCTTTATGGTTAGTTGCTTTTCAGCAAAGATATCAAGACAATTCCATGGGGGAAAGAAAAATCTTTTTAAAACATGATGCTGGGACATCTAGATACCCACAAGCTAAAGAATGAAGTTGGACCCTTACTTGACACCATATAAAAAAATGATTTCAAAGTGGAACATAGACTTAAAAGCTAAAACCATAAAATTCTTAAAGAGGTAAATATTCTTTGAGTTAGACATTAGTTTCTTGTATATGACACCAAAAGCATAACCAACTTATTAGTAGTAGGTACATTTGATGTTTAATTAAATTGAATTTTTTTTGTGTTCTAAGGACACCACCAAAAAGAGAAAAAAACAGGATGGGAGATCATATTTGCAAATCATATATCTTACAGGGACTTTATCTAGAAAAAAAAATATTCCTTACAATTCAACAGTAAAAAGAGAAATAATTTTTAAATGGGCAAAGGATTTGAATAGATATTTCTCCAAGAAAATATATAAATGATTAATAAATATATGAAAATATGCTGAATAATTAGGTTTTCGGGGAATTTCAAATGAAAATCATAATGAGATACCACTTCACACCTGCTAGAATGGCTTAAAAATTAAAAACAAAACAAAAAACATAGAAAATAAACACTATTATTGAGAATGTGGAGAAACTCAGATCCTTATAAATTGTGAGTGGGAGTGTAAAATGTTGTGGCCACTATGGAAAAATTTTAGAAACTCCTCAAAATATTAATCATTTATTGACCACATGACCTACAAATTCCACTCCTAGGGATATACCTCAGAAAAGTTAAAATGTATGTCCCCCATAAAAACTTGTACACAGGGGCGCCTGGGTGGCTCAGTCGTTAAGCGTCTGCCTTCGGCTCAGGTCATGATCCCAGGGTCCTGGGATCGAGCCCCACATCGGGCTCCCTGCGCAGTGGGAAGCCTGCTTCTCCCTCTCCCACTCCCCTTGTTTGTGTTCCCTCTCTCACTGTGTCTCTCTCTGTCAAATAAATAAATAAAATCTTTACAAAAATTAAAAAAAGAAAACCTTGTACACAGATGTTCATAGCACTAGTGTTTATAACAGCCAGAAATTGGGAACAGTCTAAATAGCAATATCCTGATGAACTGGTAAATAATATATAGTATATTCATACAGTGGAATATATTTAGCAAAAAAGGGAGTAAAGTACTGATACCTGCTATACCATAGATGAATCTTGTAAATAATACCCTGAGTGAAGAAGGCAGTCACAGAAAACCACATGTTTTATGATTCCATTTATGTGAAATGTCCTGAATATACAAATCGATAGAGAAAGAAATTATATTAGTGATTGTCAGGAGCTGTGGGAAGGAGGGAATGGGGAGTGACTGTGAATGGGTATAGGGTTTGTTCTGGGGGGGGGTCATGAAGTATGCTAAAAACAGATTTTGATGATGTTTGCACAATTCTGTAAAAGTACTAAAAATTTAGTTTTACAATATAAGAGGGTGAATTTTATCATATGTAAATTGTATCTTAAAGGCTTTTAGTTGAAAATGTCATCATTACACATTTTGCTAAAAGAGTGGTAAGGAGAAAAGGAAAATTGCAGAGAGGTTGAGATTGAACCAGAATAAAATATACTATTACCCTTTTAAGAACTTTCTCTGTAAAAGAAGGAGAAAGAGGACAGTGAAGTTTAATGGAGAAAAGGAATCCTTGATAAGGTCTGTGGAGACTGGAATGTTTGCAGACAGAAGTGAAGAAACTAAGAGAGCAGTGGAAAATATGAGTGAGGGTGCATAGTTTGATCATGTGAAAAAATTGCAGCTTTCTTTAATACCAGTACATTGCTTCTAATTATGATTGATTGCTGTTGTTATCAGATTAAAATGATCTAATTATCTAATTTATATACATCAGTGCTTTTCTTCCCCCAAAGTTTGCATGACATCTAACCCGAGCCAGATCGGTGAGTTAGGTCTATGCTGATGTTTTGAATAGGAAATTTCAAAACTGAGTATTTTCAACCTTGACCCTCTGAGTCATGAGAGGTGGCCATTAAAGACTTCATGGTCTTGCCATTTATCAGCACATTCTAGTTCTTCAGCCTTTGTTGAATGTTTAACAGTTATCAAAATGTTGAAAATAGGAATATGTGAATTTCATCCATCTGCTTCAGCAGTTTGATTGTTGGCTTTAAAACTCTTATCCCAAGGCTGCTATTTTTTTGTCAATTCTAGGCAAAAAAAAATATGTTAAATATTTATTATCTTATTAGAGCATTTGACTTTTATATATTCTATTCCCTGGTATCTACAAACCTAAAATTCCTTGAAATCCAAGAAAATATTTTTTAGAGGTTCATAGCTAGCTGTATTTTCAGTCTATCAGAAGGACTAATGGAAGACTACATTTACCTATCATAAGGCTACAAAGACTACCTAAGGAATCAAAATCATTTGTTTAAACTGTAAATATATCCATGCAATGTGCAAATGCAATCCTGTGGTTACATCCTACAGGATAGATGCCCTGATTGTATGTCTAGCTGCCTTTCTATCTATATATTAAAAATGGAAAGTTAATGTTATTTCAAAACCAAATAAGTTGGTTAAAAAATCCCTTTAAAAAATCTCTTTTAAAAATCTCTCTTTTAAAAAATCTCTTTAAAAAAATCTCTTATAGAAGTCATATGGGGTGCCTGGGTGGCTTGGTTGGTTAAGTGTCAGACTCTTGGTTTTGGCTCAGGTCCTGAGATGAAGCCCTGCATCAAGCTCCTGCTTAGCATTGGGCTCCATGCTCAGCAGGGAGTCTGCTTAAAGATTCTCTCCCTCTGCTGCTCCCTGTTCGTGCTTGCTTGCGCGCTCTCTCTCTCTTTCAAAAACAGAAGGCAATATCGAAGTCATAAATGAGAACCTTCAGATACTGTAGTGCCTACCTCTTTAAAATGGAGAAAAGGTAAACATATTGATAGGTAAGTCAGATTTTATTTTTAAAGGAATGATTTGCATCTACTTTAAAAATTAATAATTTTTGACATAATGAGTTTGTTAAATGTTTCTGGAGTGTCCATGGCAAATTTATAAATAATACATCTCAACCAATATTTTTGGTTTGCTTGTGAAGATTTCTAGTGTGGTATATTTTTTGTTTTGCCTATGTTTAATGATAAAAATTAAGAAAAATTGTTCCCCCAAATCTAGAGAGATGATATAAATTTAAAAGGAAAGCATTAGAAGCAATAGGAGTTAATTTATTCATGCCAGACAACATTCTAAGCATTTTTCTTTCCTTGTTAACTCAGAAAATCATTATAGCTACCCCATTATCAAATGAGACACAGAAGACCAGAGAGGTAAAGGAGCGTTCAGAGGCCCATGCGTTGGGCTCCCTGCTCAGCGGGGAGACTGCTTCTCCCTCTGTGTTCTCCCTCTCTCTCCCTCAACTAAATAGATTAAAAAAAATCTTTAAAAAGTTGTGATTATGTGTTCTTTTTCTTCTTTTAGGAAAAGTATGTCTAGATTTTATGGCACTAAAATTGTTGAGTTAGTCACATGTTATTCACATTTTATTTCTTGTCCAATATAACACACACCCATTTAATGCTTAAATTATTCAGATAGATGAGCAAGTTCAGACATTTTTTTAGAAATACTATATGACAGGGGGGCTCAAATGTAATAAGACTCATTTCTCATTCTGCACATGAAAATCTCATTATTAGCATGGTTGTAGCAATAGTTGATTTTAAAGACACCACTAATTATAGAAGTATCTTTACATTTAACTTCTTTAAAGAATTATATTTGACACATTTTTGAAGTACAGAACAATTATCTTGCTCCTTTGAAACTCAAGACATTGTTATTCAAGGAAATGAGGGCATAACATTGGCACTATATTATTATCTCATTTGAAGGACTAAGTTCTAGTCCTTAAAGTGAACAAATTGAAGTCTCTGACTTTTGGGGGTCCACTGAGGAAAAGAGAGAATAACCCAGGAACCGGAAGGACCAAGAAACACTTGAGGTTTTGAAGTAATAGAAGCCTCAGACACTTAGCCCCAATCTTAGAGCTCTCCCCCACCCCTCCTCTGGCATGTCCAGGTCCTCTGTCAAAACCAGAGACATTTTCTATGTGCCTTACTTTAGAGAGTTTCCATTTCTGATGTCTTTCAGGTAGATTTGGAGGCAGTGGAAAACTTGTACGAACCGAAGACTGGTATGGAATAAATGCTTGATGGTCCAAATAAGGGCCTTGAATTTGTTTTCCCATAGAAATGTGATGGTGTCTTCATATTCAATGTTCAGTGAATATTGCAGCCCACTTCAACAATGCTATAACTTTTCAGTAGATTCTGTAAATAAAGAGCTATGTGTGTGGGTGTATGTGTATGTATCTAAACACACACACACACACAAAGACACAACCTCAAGTGAGTGTGTGTGTTTGTATGTATATATACTTATATATTCTTAGGATCATATATTCAGAAGAAAATAGCCCATAAAATCAGTCCATATTATCGGTTGATGAATAATTGCATGTTTTATGCCTTCCCCACTGTGGCCACCTGATGCTTTTTGGTGCTCTCTACTAGGACTCTTCCCAGCATTCATGATTACATGCTGCTCTCATACTGTGCCTTGTTAGTTTCCATTTCTTGCCTTTGCTAGATTGTCTTCCCTGTTAATTAAACTATGTCATTTTGCATGAACTGTGTTTTCCAAGTTCATGTTGAAAGGAACCTTCTACATAAAGTATTTCCCTCCACCATCTGTAACCTTTTGTCTTCTGAAGATTTTTTTATAATTCTCTTAGTATTTGTTTCAGAGTGATGCACATATTCCAATTGATTAATAGTTTTGTTGTTCTCCTAGACTCAGTACATTCTTCTCCATTTCATTATCCTACTGGTCATTTAAAAGACAGGGATTGTGTTTTAAACATCTAAAATTCCCTCAAAGTGCCTAGCACAACATTCATTGCATATTTAGGTGAACACTTGAAACAGCCTTTTCATAAACTGGGCTACGTTAATCTAGAAAAAACATCTCAGTAAATTCACATTATTCTGAAATCATTCACAGTGCACTTGATGGACCTGGCTTTCAAGTCTCCTCCCCACCCCCACCCCCACAGATGTCCCCTTTATTTCTGTTTGTAGCATAGTGTTGTACCTGAGCCTGCTGCTGCTTTTTCTTATTCTCAGTTTTAAAGATGCATTGTAAGGATCTAAGCAGGTTTTTCCCCCCCTTTGACCATGACAGAGTTGTTAAATGTCATTGGTCGACACCACGGATTTGAAATGTATTTAAAAGAAAAGCCTTGTTGGCAGAAAGTCACCTGTGTAAATAATATATCATAAGTAGCACCCTGCATAGTTTTCATTGGCTTTTAGTGTGTACAGAACTTTAATCTATGGCTTTCATTCTTGTTTACAGTGTATACCAAATCATGAACCTATTCCTTTTTGAAAAATAAAGTGTTATCTAGCACAGGATCTCTGCCCCCTCTCTAATCTTTTCTAATCTATAAAAATATGAGATGTTTTCAAACCAAATATTGAGTTTAGCTGATCACAAAATGGAGATTTCCTCTTTCAATAAAAATGTGTGTTGATGGATTTTATAGTGTGCAGTTTAAACTGCTTCCCAGCCATTAAAAATGGACACTTAAGTACGTTTAGAGCTTAACCATCAGCTTTCAGTGGTATCAGACTTTTATTTTGTTCTTTTATTTGCACAAATATTATTAAACACAGCCAACAGTGACTTAGAATTAATTCATGGATATGAAACCCATTTGTCACAGAATTTGACAGATTTTCACAATACCAACACAAAGCCAGAATTTTTCATTTAAATATTGAACTTAGTGTTACATAGTTGAATAACGGAAATGATCCTTTTCTGGAAAAAAATCAATTTTAGTTGGCACAGATCATACAGATCATTATTTTATATGTACCTCTCTTAATACCATTTTGTTTGTGAATTAATTTAAATTTAGAAAAAAGTTGTTTACCTTTAAAAATAAATCCGGCCTGAATCTGCAGATCTCTGGTGATCTAAAGTAGTTACAGGAATCACTTCTTTCATTCTGGTCCTGAGATATGACTCCCATATCATCTTTATTTCTCTGTGCAGGTTTGATTCCATTAGATAATCTTTGTATTCTCCAATACAGATTGGCTGGAAGAATAGGTCTGATTAGTTTTGCTAATTAGCTTTTTCCCTCTGGTGGGAAGGAAGAGCCCTTACAGTCTAATACTTAGAAGTTATTAGCCTGCTGATTTGGGTTTTAGCACACACCTCTGGAGGGATAGTGACCATCCCTCTGTAGAACAAACCAGCCAACAAATTAACAACAAAGCAAACACAAAGAAAACAAAAAGCTCAGCAGTAGATGTACTAGGAGGCAGCTTAGCTGGTGGGAGATATTAGGGTTGGCTGACTTATGATTGACATATCCAGTGTACCCATTCATTCAGAATTGGATTTGAAGCGGCTGTGATTATTTCACATTAATTTTTTGGCAATGAAAAAACATGGGAAGTTCAGGAAGCACATATTACAGTTGTTGGCCCATGACTGCATGTTTGAAATATGCAAATCATGCATTTTACATCTGAAAAGAGGTTAATGAATAAAGACCATTCTATTTTATTTTATTTATTTATTTTTAAAGATTTTATTTATTTGACAGAGAGAGACACAGCGAGAGAGGGAACACAAGCAGGGGGAGTAGGAGAGGGAGAATCAGGCTTCCCGCTGAACAGGGAGTCCGATGCGGGGCTCGATCCCAGGACCCTGGGATCATGACCCTAGCAGAAGGCAGATGCTTAACCGACTGAGCCACCCAGACGCTCTATTTATCTATTTTTAAATATTTTGTTTATTTATTTGAGAGAGAGAATATGTGAGAGAGAGAGAGAGCACATGACCGGGAGCAGGGGCAGAGGGCGAAGCAGAATGAAAGAAGTGATTCCTGTAACTACTTTAGATCACCAGAGATCTGCAGGTTGAGGCTGGATTTATTTTTAAAGGTAAACCAACTTTTTTCTAAATTTAAATTAATTCACAAACAAAATGGTATTAAAAGAGGTACATATAAAATTTTTTCTGGAAAAAACACAATTAGATTTTTGATTGCTGTTATTTTCTCACTGGTGATATTAACCCTAGCATTTAGTCTATGATGTATTTTCTATAATCTTTATATTTTAAATATTTGGACATTATCTTTAGTTTGTTTGAATATATTTACTATTAGAACTTTATATGAGCCAATTTCAATCCTTCAACATATTCCTGAGGAGTAGTGAAAGAGTTTGGCTGCATGTTTCATGGTAAATATAATGGAAAATATACTAGATTTAAAAGTTTATCACATTTTCTCAGAGCCTTTTTATGTTAATGTACTCTGAGACTCTTGCAGGGTTAATAAGCTGCCCCTGACTCCCTACCTTTTTTTTTTTTTCTTGGAAAATCTTACTGGACTATTCTGCAGTATTCACTTTGCTGAATGATATTTTAGTGCCTAATATATTACATAGCATCTTTCAAACACATCTCTCTTGATGATTTATAGATTTTTATGGAGTCTGATAGCTAAATTAGATGATTTATGACTATAACTCTAATAGACTGGATGAGAGAACTCAAGATACTTTTGAATTATCTGAGTAAATTCTTTGGAAGTGGCCAGAATAAGGGTCATTAACTTATTAACCATGGGGAAAAACTGAAAAATTAATGGTGTCACTTGCTCAGAAATTATATTCCATTCACTGTTTTGGACCATGCCTAGGTCCTTAACTGTCTTTTTTTTTTAAGATTTTATTTATTTATTTGACAGAGAGAGAGACAGGTAGAGAGGGCACACAAGCAGGGGGAGTGGGAGAGGGAGAGGGAGAGGGAGAAGCAGGCCTCCCGCTGAGCAGGGAGCCCCATGTGGGGCTCGATCCCAGGACCCTGGGATCATGACCTGAGCAGAAGGCAGATGCTTCACGACTGAGCCACCCAGGCACCCCTGTCCTTAACTGTCTTAAATCAGAATATTAACACCTTCAACAACTTTCTCCTTGTTTCAGGGTTAGTGCCTGTTCTCTGCTTGACCACCTTAGGGCAGCAAAGTGTTAATTATATATAATTCATGACATAGCTTTGTAACTGAGGGGATTTGTTACACTTTTGTAATTGAAATTATTAACTTTATTATTTTCTGCATCTTTTCAATGTTTTTCTACTTCCCGTGTTTTTTAAAAGTGTGATGCATCACTTTTATAACCTGAAAAACAAAATGCTGTTATAAATCTGTTTTCTAATTCAACACAAGCATGCCACATCTTTGCATTATGAGTTGTCAATATCCAGAAATTGATAACATAAAATATAATATTTTTTATAGCAACATTTTGGAAATTCTGTCTCAAAAATATTTTAATCTAATTGGACTTATAGATAACAATTTTTCTTAAACTTTTTTTTTATCAACACGTATTTGCTGTTGTTAAACAAACCTTAAATGATGTCATTATGTCTTCAGCCTAGGCATGATTTTAAATCATGTCCCTCTTTAAGCTATACAGCAGTTAAAGGCTGTAATAAGTGTTGATTCTGAATTTAGCAGCAATAACATGAAATATCTCCAAGGTGAAAGGAAAGCTGAAAGAACATCAACTAGACCTGTTGTAATCAACCTCTGACTTCACTTGTGTGCTGACGTTCTAATCAAATTTGCTTCCCAGAGGTTTTTACAAAAGCCGTGGAGAGTTTGCTACTTACACATCTTTTCAGAAATAAACACGAGTTTTTTAATGTCTGTTAAAGGCATAATAAAATATATTGTGAGTAGAATACCCTTTTCATGGACTCTGAAGGAGAAACAACTACTTTGTTGAAAATAAATATTTTGGCTCTATAAAATACTCTTTCCTCTCAATTAGTTATTATGACCATGTATTCACAGAACCATGGAACACAAGTAGTGCTTTAAGACTATGGAGTCCATTCTTTTGCCTTTAAAAGGAGCTACTTTGTAACAAAATATTACCTATTTCTTTCCCCCTGCCCCTTCTCTCTCTTTTCTGTCTCTCTCTCTCTCTGTCTAGTTCTCTTGTGTTAGGTGCTGAGGAAAGTAGATGATAATGAATTGAGAGACTAGTTCAATAACCCTCCGTGTTAGGTGGTGGAATGGAGTTATAGTACCAGGTATTTGACTTTTATAAGAGGACAAGCCTTCTCTGATTCTCCTTATTAAGGAGAAATGGACTTAGGGTTCTCATGGGAAGAGCAACCAGTGGCTTGGGGTGAACAACTAAAGGATTATATTGGGAAGTAATGGAAAGGCTTGAGAACAAAATGGCAAGGTTTCCAGGGGAGTTCAAGTCCTGTGAGAAAATTAAAGATTAGGCATGTAGAAATTTATCCAATTTCTCATAACAATCAATAGGTAGAGCTGTAATTCAGTTTTTTTTTTTTAATTCCAAATCGATATTCCTTCTGAAAATTTACCGAGTGTCGCTATTGGCAGACAATACTGAAAAAAATCAAGGATACAAAGAGGGCAGAGGGAGAAACCATGATGTCTTTATGGGGGCAAAACTTATTTGTTAAGAGAGAGGGTGGAAACATTACGAGTTTGAGCATAAGTGCAGAAAGAATGCATTTTGAAATCAACAAATTTCCGTAATATATCAGCGAGGGAGAATCATGTGGTCTCCTGGTTGCTGTGGCTGTGTGTTTTGCCTCCAGGTATATTTTGCTTATTTTCAAAGTGTTTAGGTTTTATTTTTGGTTTCTTTTGTTCTTAAAATGAATTTTTAAAAAAGATTTTACTTTGATTTATTTGAGAGAGAGAGTGAGAAGGATCAGGGGGAGGGGGAGGGGCAGAGGGAGCCTGAGAAGCAGACTCCCCACTCAGCAGGGAGTCAGACTTGGGGCTCCATCCCGGGACCCTAAGATCATGACCACAGCTGAAGGCAGACACTTAACTGACTGGGCCAGTCAGGTGCCCCTGTTCTTAAAATGAATTAGCACCTATAATAACAAACTAAGAGATTATTCCTGAAAGTTCTTATTGCCCGCCCCTTTTGCAAAGTCTGAACATCCCAAGGCTTGGTTCTAATTCTTGTGTGGCTACAGTTCCTGAGAGAGAGGTGATGAATAGCTGCTCCCTTCAGACAGGGTGTGCCGTCTTCACTTTACCCAGCTACTCACCTCAGCCAGCTCAGTCATTTATATTACCTGCTTGACATATGTACCCATTTGGATTTTTTAACTTCTAAAGTAAGGAGTGAACAATAATAATCTGTGCTTAGATTGTAGAAAGAAAATCATTCCACATATATTTATTGATCACCAAGCATGTGTTAGATACTAATCTGGTACCTAAAATACAGTGTAGTGAAATCACCAGAAAAGTTCCTTCTTGGAGGTTATATTCTAATGTGGGTGGCAGGCAATTACCAAAATAGTCAACTAAAATATATAGTGTGTTGGTGATAAATGCCAAGGAGACAAATAAAGCAGAACAAGGGACAGGTGGTATCAGTGGGTTGCTATTTTAAGTAGGGTGGTTAAAGAAAGTCTTATTGAGAAGGTGACATTGCTAAGAACCTGAAGAAAGTGAGTGAACAATTCCTGTGGCTCTTTGAGAGATGAGTGTTTCAGGCAGAGGGAAAAAGCAAGTGCAGTTGCCCTGAATGTATTTCTTAGTGTGTTAAAAGAACCTTTAACGGGCCACTGGGGGTGGGGAGGGGCATGCAGTGAACCAATGGAGAGTAACAAGGGTTTGGATCTGGAGTGCTGTATAGATGATTGCTAGTATCCCAGCTTTCATTCTGAGTATGAAGTGTATGACCATAAATATTAGGCCCTAAAGGAAGTGAGTTTATGCCAGACCTGCTCAAAGCTACACCATGAAGATGGACATGATTTACCTTATCTAAATACCCCCAGTTCTCTAAAATACAAGTGAAGGTAACATGTGCCCTTTCAACTACCTAGATACGCCATTGCAGTAGATTGGTTGGAGGGGAGAATACAGGTAGGTCCAAAAGAGAAAAGAATCAGAATGATCGGGTGCTAATATGAGGTTTTTGTTGAGGATAAATTCTTCTTTTGTTGAGTGGTGTTCTAGTTATTGATTCATTGTGTCTGAGTTGCAAATCCACCCTTAATTACCTGCTCTGCTGCTATAGTGGAGTTAGACCCTATAAGCATTTTTTTCCCTTGCAGTAATCTCAAAATTAAGCTTTGTCAGTAGAGGACACTAAAACAAAATTGCAGAAGGAAGAGTGTTTCCCTTTTGGGTCTGGTGCGAATCTGTTTTGCTGCTTCTTCTGTTGCAAGAATGCCAGTGCAGTGGTTCTCTGCTTCATCCACATACCCAGAGCATGCAGTCTGATGTACTACTTTGCTGTGTCTCTCCCTGTGCGATACCATATATAGTAGGTCTCCTGCTGATCTGCTGGTAAAGCAAGCTTCTAGTGCTCTGACTGCATCTGTATGCCCACCTGCCTACCCCCCAAGGGATGTTTCCTGCTTCCCTATCAACTATAGACCAGCTCTGGTCTGGACACCTCAGCCAACTTCACTATCCAGTAGACTGCAGCCATACCTTCTCCACTGAGATATGAATTCCAGACATGGGGAGTTCTCCCCATCTGTACAAATTGTGCCTTCCTTGGGTACACTTCCTCAGCTCTAGAGTTTTCTCTAGAGTTCTTGTGATACCTTTATAGCTAACTTATATTTAATAATTTTTTGTTATTTGATAATTTAAAAATTATTTAATGTTTCTTTACTTAGTAATTCTTTCACTCTTTGTCTGTTCAAATCATGTGGTTTCTAACTCCTGATTAGACCCTGAATGATACAGGTGGTAAGAGCAAAAAATTCTGGAACTTACAAACACATGTTTATTTTTTTTTCAGTTTTCTCAAGGATGCATCAAGTTGAAAAACCCAGCCAAAGTGTTGTGTGAGTTGCAGTTATCAGAGAAGTCAAGAGTGAGCCTAGCATGACAGGTGGAGTAAGAGAGGCAACTGACATAAATGCAAAGCACTCTTGACTAGCAAAGTGTTGTGCACTTAATAAGGGATAAACAGAGGTGGTTTAATTCATGACCATGAACATTTATTGAGCAATTTTTTACATGCAAAGCAACTGTGCCACTTGCTTTGAAACTTACAATGATACATTTATTCAATATGCAGTTGATGATTGAACTGTGTGGATCCACTTATACATGGCTTTTTTATGTGTTTTCTATTCCTTATGTTTTCTTAATAACATTTTCTCTATTGTCAGAGTGCAGTATGTAATACATATAACATACAAAGTATGTATTAATCGATTGTGTATAGTATTAGTAAGGCTTCTGGTCAACAGTAGGCTATTAGTAAAGTTTTGGGGAGTCCAAGTTATATGTGGATTTTTGACTGCATGGAGGTGCCAGGATCCCTAGCCTTTGGGATCGTTCAAGATCACAACTGTATATATTCATTGAGCGTCAAATAAGTGCTGGCACTGGATAAATGCTGGGTAATTGCTGTAATAATCACACAGAGTAGATAGGGAATTTTTACCTTTCAAATAACAGAGTCCTATGGGGGCGTGGAGAAAGAAAGAGAGAAAGAAATACACACACACACATACAAACACACAATCACATCATGATGTGATAAGATGATGATGGAGGTGACAGAGTAGAAATGTAACAGAAAGGTCAAGTATTCCTATCACTGAGACTTAGAGATGTTTTGAGTGCAAGCAACCCTTCTTTTAAGGGCCCTAGTCTAGAGATACTGCATTGTTATCTTTACATGGTGTAACACTAAACCTCAATGAGAAAGGTAATTTCTGAGACCGCTTACCAGACTTGGACCCATTGATTTACCACTCCTTGTTCTAGAACAATAATTTACGGAATCACCTGGTAGTTGAATAAGAAGTCAACTTCTTAGATGCTACTCAACAAACATAGAATAGTTTACTGTCCAGATTCTGCTAATTGGAGAAAAAAAATTGATTCAAAAATTTGAAATACCATGCCAGTCAGTCAAACTTGAATGAAACATAAGTGCAGGAGAAGCTCCCAATAATTTTTTCATCAATAAGCCATGTATATCCAAGTCATACATTTGCATATGGTTAAAATGTGCTAGCACAGATTCAAAATATCATATCTTTATTTAACTACTGCCTCTTTTAAATAATTAGGGCATAAAAAAGAGTCTAACATTGTAATTTAAATTGCAAATAGAAAAACACAGAAGACCTATTTATCTCAATCTGTGTTGTCTTAAACATCAGTGCTGGTAACAGTGCTTTTCATTTAACAATGTTTTTTCCTATCATATAAATAATACATTAGGAAATAAAACTGCCCACCTGTGCTGTACATGGTTATTATTCATTATGTTGTCCTTGGGAAGTCTGGTTCCTAAATATTTATTGGTATGAACTCATCGAGTTGTTTTAATCCTTAAGGAATATGTTGAAATCTTAATCCTGTTCTTTTGAACCTCAGCGAACCCTAGAATTAATTTGGTAGCCAAAATAGGGGGAAGTTTAAACCACAATTCTTTGGCACAGGATCAAAGGATCTGTTCCATTGTAAACAAAGTTTGGTTTAGTCAAATCAGCCATCTGTCTCTTGATGAATTTAAACAGTGATGTGACATATTTCAGTACTGTTATTTTTTAAAATAAGTACTGCTTATTTTTTATTTATTTATTTTTTTTGTAAAGAGAAGTTATCAGTGGATAATAGGCCTCTTTCTTCTTCAGATTAATTCTTGAATGGCATTGTGGCATCTCTTTTTTTTTTTTTTTAAAGATTTTATTTTTTTACTTATTTGAGAGGGAGAGAATGAGAGACAGAGAGCACAAGAGGGAAGAGGGTCAGAGGGAGAAGCAGACTTCCCGCCGAGCAGGGAGCCCGATGCGGGACTCGATCCAGGGACTCCAGGATCATGACCTGAGCCGAAGGCAGTCGCCCAACCAACTGAGTCACCCTGGTGCCCCGTGGCATCTCTTTTCCATGTTGACAGCTGGTGCGATTTGTTACGGTTGCATGTTTGAAGAAATTTCCATTTCTAGATTCTGCAGTCCTTAAATTATTTCAGTCACTTGACTTCTTTTCAGTCTTTTTTTCTTTGTGGATTAACAAACTAAGTATGCCATTCTTTCATGAAGTGGTCGATAAGCTTTTAATCACATGCTTAGGTTTAGGGCCATATTTAACTTATGAATAAATAGCAAGAGCAAGAAGGTGTCTTATTTTGCTCAGTGACTAACTTTGGGGCAAGATATTTAAGGAAATTGGACTACTGAAACTCCATGATGGCCAAGCTATAGGGAATATCATACTGAACTGTCAATATTGTTGGTGATTTAAAGAAAAGCCTTTTACTTCTTATAAAGAAGTTATTAGTAGTTCTGGTTTGTCTACTGGAAGATTTTCACTTTTTACAAACTTTCAATTATGTCTCACAATGGTATAAATGTATTCTGCTATTTATTCTACTCCACTGTTTGAACTGGTGTGATTATTGACTAGTGTGATTAATCAGTGGAGTACTTGTGAATTCTCAGTCTAAGTAATAGAACACTTGGAAACTCTCACCTGCTCTAGCAATGTTAAGACTCACAAGAACCTTCATACTTTATAGTAGATATATGCAAGGCAATTATTACTTTGTGTGGCTAATGTTTACATTACATTTGTGCACCTAACACCCAAGGTTACAGGGGTGCTCTAAAAATACTGGACCACCTGCTGGAGGGGAAGCATATGTCTTAGCTCTTTTGGGGCTACCGTGACAAAATATGAAAGATTGGGTGAATTTTAAACAACAGAAATTTATTTTCACAATTCTGGAGGCTGGGAAGTAAAGGTCAAGGTGCCTGGAGATTTTGGTGTCTGGTGAGGGCCCACTTCCTGGTTTATAGATGGCTGTCCTCACATGGCAAAAGGGGCAAGGGAGCTCTTTGGGTGTCTTTTATCAGAACACAAAACTCATTTGTGAGACATACCCCCTTGTGACCTAATCACCTCCCAAAGGCTCCACCTCCAAATATTATACATTGGGGATTAGGTTTCAACATAAGAGTTTGGGGGGATGAGGGAAACACAATTAGTCTATAGCAACATTTAAGTTTGTTTTTTGTAATGCATTTTGGTATCTTTCACTTGGTAATTTTCATTTGTTTGTGTTTTTGTGGTAGATTAAATTATAGGCCCTAATTCTTCACCTTGTCCTGTGTTGTCTGGTTTCTGGCCCTGGAATGATTAAGGCAGAGAAATATTGTCTCGTGGGGTGCTGTGGCCAGATAGAGGAGATATGGCTCTGAATTAGTTTGCATATGAAAGACATGCACCTGGCTGAGCCTTTGCTGGTCTCTAAGAAATGACTAGTCCAGGGAGGATCATTCTCTCCCAAGCCAGAAAGAATTTTTAAAGATGTGAAAATATCATAATACATATAGAGAAAAAAGAACACACATACGTGATACACTAGTTGTCAAATCTTCAGGAATAAGAAGGTCTAGTTTTAGCACATCCTATTACATGAAAGAAATTGTGTAAGTGATATAAGTGGAATTTATATGACTGCTTTTTAATTTTTTTCATTTTGCTAGACAGAGCCTTAAAATATAGCCTGAATCAACAGTCAACATCTGGCAATTCTGATGATGACAAATAGATTCTGAAGAAACAAAACTGAAAAACATGTTGTCATATTAATATGGTTTTCTGGCACATAACTTTGCACAACTCAAGTTTCTAATTTGGAGACACAGTCTGTGTTTCCCTAGGCCTTACCTGAGTGACATTCACAAAGGGCTACAATAAAAACAGCAATATTGGGGCACCTGGGTGGCTCAGTTGGTTAAGCGACTGCCTTCGGCTCATGTCATGATCCCAGGGTCCTAGGATCGAGTCCCACATCAGGCTCCCTGCTCAGCAGGGAGTCTGCTTCTCCCTCTGACCCTCTTCCCTCTCGTGCTCTCTATCTCTCAAATATATAAATAAAACCTTTAAAAAAAAATAAAAGCAGCAATACTGTTTCCTTGAGCTCTCTCCGAAGTCATCTGTGAGACATCCAGTCCCTCCAGTTTTTCTCCAGATAGTTTGGGAGTTCCTGGGGAGAGTCTATGTCATGTGCTTCAGTGCAGTCCTCTACTGTATCATACGTTGTCTGACATTTTCTGCCTTTCCTGCTGTTGGTGCCCAGTACATTGTCTAAAAGTCCACAGACCTGGTTCAGAGATCCAGTGTTCCCACCGAGACGACCTGGGGCCAGGGAGCTGCTGTATTTGTTCTTACCAAAGCTGTCGAACCCAGAGCCAGCCCTCTTCATTGTTACTTGCTTTTTTATTGAAGCCGCCAGCTTCCCAGGAACCCGCACCTGCACTTTGCGATTTATGTGTGAATTCATGAAGAATGGACTATAGATCAATCACAGTGATGGAATGTTTCCCCCAGTTTAAAGCACTCTGAACTCTTCAGCACTATCTCACTGCCCTTGAACCT
Organism: Callorhinus ursinus; assembly: GCF_003265705.2. Taxonomy (NCBI): domain Eukaryota; kingdom Metazoa; phylum Chordata; class Mammalia; order Carnivora; family Otariidae; genus Callorhinus; species Callorhinus ursinus. The sequence continues at coordinate 23,044,650 of NW_027397070.1, read as the reverse complement.
CTTTTGAGCCTCACATCTCACCCATAAGATATATTTTCCCAATTTTCTAAGTTCCATGAAACTCCCTGGGCATATCCACACCCATTTGATTATTATGTTATAAGATTTAGTCTGCTTAAACTGGGACTTCCTGTGAAATACAAAGAACATCTCCCAGTGATTGAGATATTTGACCATTTCAGCTGTATTTACTATGATTAATGCAATGTCAAATGGTACGCTTTGCTTTCTGTCTTTACTAATTAAAGAATAGAATAATAATTATTGTTATTTAACAAATAGATATTTGGAACTGATTATGCACCATGTCTTTTGCTGAACTCTGGAGCTACTAAAATAATCGATAACATATGATTTATTCTTCTAAATATGTGTACTGTCTACTAAGGACACATGTACTAAGGACACATGTATTTATTTAAAATATATGGAGGTGATCGGGTGGAATCAGAGCATAGGCAGTATAATGAGGTCATAATTCTCAAAGTTCCAAATTTTAGAACACAGGCATGATTGTATACTACTGTTTTCAAATTATATGCTAGATAGCCAGTTGTGTTTTGAGCATCCTTCCTATGTTTGTGGAGGTGGAAGAGATAGATGGACAGACACATTCTTCTATTCCCTTGTTACTCTATCTAACCTGGTCCTAGATGGATTGACATAAGCCATTTGCTCCAAATATGTCTGTAGGTTGGATATTGATCAATCCAATAATCCCAGCATATGTATTAAGGATCAACTAATGGAGCTTCTGCAGTGTTGAATATTGTGGGAATGGAGGAGAAGTTTGTAGGAGGGAAGATCAGGATTTATCCATGACCTGTGCTCAGAGTTTGTAATCTGATTGGTACATGTCTTGGGCATGTGTTGCCTCTCTTCCCAGGGCCTATTTCCCTTTCTCTCAACACAGTACCCTGATTTTCCCTTGAAGGATTCATCTGCTTCCATTCTAAGCCTTGTGTTATGGTAAACCTTGAAGCTACCTCTGACTTAGTAGACCCATTTCTGATCTCAGTGACTGATTTAGGGCATACATGTGACCTAAATCAGACGAAAAGAGAAATAATCCCAGGATTTGTGTGCAAGCTGACAAAAAAAGATGCAAAATTCTGCTGTGGGGAGTGTGATGTGGGAATTGGGGGCTTGGAGCTAGTGCAACCACATTGCTACCATGAAGAAGGGCATGATGTTCTTTAAGCAGCCACAATATGAAGGCTCAGATGTAACTCATTCTTTGGAAAATAGAACAGGGAAGTACAGTGAAGTCAAATCCTTGATAACATTGAGCCACTGGATAAAACCTCAAACCAAATCAAATCAAAAGTAAGTCTGGACTTTAATTTGCCTGAGCCAATGAACTCCCTTAGTAAAATGAGTTTGGGTTGGTTCTACTGTTACTTGCAACATAAAAAGTCTTAACTGACACAAAGAAAATATATTCAGAGGTATAAATAGTGGAGAAGAGCTCAATATCAGGAAAGTAGAAGAAGAAAGCACCCCTGGCAAGCACAAATTAATTTTAATGGGGAGGTGCATGGTTATGAGTACGATGTAGTGGAAGCTTTCTAAAGTGGATTTGCTCTGTCAGTGCCTGGTATTATAGGACGGGAATAGGGATGATGGCAGGGCTAGAGATAAGGATTTGTGGGCAACAATTAGGATGATGCTTAAATTCATTAGAGATGAGCTCACAGAAAATAAACACAGACTTAGAGAAGAAACTTCAGTGCTAGGGCAAACTTGTAGGGTGAGAAGACCGTGGAGGCCATAAGAAAGAGGGAAAGAAGACAGGATCAGGAACTGTCAAGGTTATAAAATCTGAGGGAGGAAGTTTTCATTTCCTGGTAAAACTGAACATTCATAATGCCAGTTAAAAGGAATAGACCCAATGCCTTTCTTTACAACTACAGTAGTAATTGACTTGTAGGATAAAAACTGGAAGATATTCTCTGCCTTTAAATCAGTGCAGAGGGGCTTGTAATCAATCTTAAGTGTGTAGGAGTCAGAAGCTGCAATTTGAGGCACAGCTCTAGGCTTCTATAGATTTTGCCCACTCACTGTGCACTGTTAGCCTCAAATTATGGGAAAGGCTTTGCAGCCTTGAAACTGCTCTCATCCTCAACCCTCAGGTGCTACAGACTCCAGAAGTGGTGATTTGTATTGAATGACCCTTAAGGTGTTCGATTTTCTACAACATTTATTTTGATCATAGAAATATATGTGTTGGACTTGTCTTCATCAAATCGTTTTCAGGATGTATCTCCCTTGATTTTTCAGACTTCTGAATATATATGCACACAATTCCCTGAGTCACCTAGGGTATTTAACTTCAAACTTAGATGGTTTTTAGCTAGATGGAGACAAGTACCACAGTTAGGAAACCATTATTTCCTTAATTTCAAAGGCAAAATATGTTCAGTGTTGCCATCAACATTTGACAAATCTTTACCAACATGTCTTATGTGTAAAGAGGAGCTCCCCAGTGACCCAATAAGATGAAGCAATACTGCTTAGTTTAATGCCTTAGAATAACACCAGTAGATACACTGTGTCCTGGCACTGTTGTAAATGCTTTCTATGCATTAATTCATTTGATCCTCATAACAATTCTGTGAGATGTATTATAAATCCCCTTTTTATAAGCAAGGGATTGAAGCTCAGATAGGTTAAGTCATACATCTCATAATATTGTATTTATCCAGTGGTGGCCTAAAATAGTTCAGATACTTCCCTTTCCCTTCTAATAGGGGTTTTTGTTAGTACTGGCTTTTGAAGGACAACTACCACATGCACATTTTGTGATTATACATCTTGTATCTTTATTTTGAAAGTGATCATATTTGAAGTTTTGCTTAAAGAGAGGTACCAAACTCCAAAGAATGGCATCTTCTACCCTGGAATTCAGTGTTAATTTCCTAGGCATTTTTTAACCTCCTTTGCAAAATTAATTTTAGCCTGGAAACTTAATAGAATATGGATTACATGCGCTTAATTAACATAATTTGGATAAGGAAAACTTTAAGGTGAATGCTATAAGAAAATTATTCTATTTTACCTATCATTCTGACTGCCTCTCTGTCATATTTGCAAGCAGCAAAAATTGAAACTAAGGAAAATATGATTCACGTAACATGTATGGAAAATGCTTGGAATTGTATAACTGTCATAGCCACACATACCCTGCAACTTCTGAGCAACTGTACAATTGTTTTTAATGACAGGATTTCCAAATTAGAGAAGTCTCCAGCTGCGACAGGTATAACAACATTTAGATATATAAACTTACTCCCACCTACCAAAACAGACTGCCCTTCTAAGTGTAGCTCTTGTTGACAATTTGCACTATTTTTCATGAAAGAAAAGAATTCAGAAATTCAGGTTAGGAGTTCAGAATGCTGAAATAGAACTCTCTGTTGAAGGTCACAGAGTGTAGAAATAATGAAAAAGGGGAGTAGCATTTTCTATTTTACCTTTATAAAAATACTTTTTTTATTAATGAAATCTCTGTAAAAAATGAAAATAATAAATATTCATGGTAGATTTTCTAAGAAAGGATGGAGTTAATATGTGTGTCTGATTTGTAGTTTTTCTGGAATGGTTATCCACAAGGCTGTACAGTAATAACTGTGTTTCAGATATAGCTTGTGTGACTGATACGATAGGAGATAATGCTACCTGCCCTTGCCCAGAATCCTTTCTAAAACTTTTTCATGGAACACATACAGTTTGTCCCCAAAAATGGATGTTTAGATTGATTATTCTCTCGGCGTAGTAGAGAGGTTGTTTTACAAAATACAATCTCTTGGTAATCCTTCTTTGTGAGCTTCTCCATCAGATGCAAAAAGAGCATTTTATTTTAGGTAGGTAAAATTATAAGAGCATTATTTGATTTGGCCAGTTCAGTCTAAAAACTAATGTATTTGAGAGAAAATAAATATTAATCTAATTGATCGTTTCTATTACAAAGATCATTTTAGAAATCTGTAAATGTAACTTTTTAGGCTTTTGTTTCACTGAGGTTTGTTGGCGTAATATAACTCATTTTACCGAGTATTTATTTTTCTAGTTTTATTACCTAAAAGTCTGCTGGAAACCTCTTCTCAGGCAGTGACAGAAGAGACCATGACTTCTTTTTTTAATTGGAAGATGGAAAGTTGCCACAGGTTTCCACAGCCAGTGAAGAGCTTCCATATTTTGGACCTCCATCAATATGGTCATCTGATGGGAGCATATATGGTTCTGTAAGCAACTAGAGTATAAGCACTAGGAGGGCAGGATTAGTGTCTATTTTGTTCAGTACTATATTCTGCATGCTAAGCATCATGCTCTGCTTGGAGGAAGCACTGATTAAATATTTCTTGAATGAAAGTACTAGATGGTAGGGCGCCTGGGTGGCTCAGATGGTTAAGCGTCTGCCTTCGGCTCGGGTCATGATCCCAGAGTCCTGGGATCGAGTCCCACATCAGGTTCCCTGCTCCTTGGGAGCCTACTTCTCCCTCTGCCTCTCTCTCTCTCTGTCTCTCATGAATAAATAAATAAAATCTTTAAAAAAAAAAAAAAGAAAGTACTAGATGGTAGACATGGAATTTAGCAGTGCTGTGTCTAGGTACAAGAGAAAGAATATGAACCCACTTGGGCACAGACAGATGGGGAAAGGCCGGACTTAGTAGCAGTTCTTCTGAAAAAGATGTGGTGTTAAATTTGATGTGCACCTGCTCTGAAATGTGTCTACAAACAAAACAAAACAAAGTCAGGGACAATTGTGTTCTCTGTTACAACATCCCAAGAAAGGATCTTACTTGGTGAGCTTTGTGTTCTCTCATTCATTTTCAGTTTCTGCCTTCTGATTGTTCCTTGTTTTCAGTCTTTAAACATGCTCAACAGATTTAGGAGTAAAGAACTGTTTGGGTTTTCACCCACCGCTTTGATCTCTTTCCTTTTTCTCATTTCCAAATTATGAAGGAGAATCATTGGCGGTTGATGTCTTTCCTTTCTCCTGTCTCATTTCCTCTTACCTTCTGCAGTCCAGCTTTGCCACCACTGCCCTGCTCAAAATATTTACGTTTAAGCCAGCAATGTTGGCGTTATGAGGGTCAAATACAGAGGGTATTTGTTAGCAGTTGTTGATACGCTGGAAGTCTCCTGCCCACATCCTCTTTCCTGAAATACTGTTCTCCTGCTCACTGCGCATCCTCAGAGTTTCTTCTTTTCTATCTACTCCACCCTCACTTCTCCCCAGCTCTCCCCAAGCTTCTTCCCTGATTTTTCAGCCCGCTGCGTTTCTCATGCACTTGTGCTTCATAGATAGTCCTTTCCACTGTTAGTATTTTCAGCACATCCTGTGTGCTGATGGTTGCCTCTTCCTTTCTTTCATACCTCCTCTCCTTTCTTTCTCTCTTCCTTCCATCCCTCCTTCTTTTGTTCTTTCCATGCATCTATCTATAAAAGTGTTGGTATATAGACTATACAACAGTGGCTGTCTCCTGGTAAGAATCAAGAGGTAGTTTCTACTTTCTTCTTCCTAATTTTATTCATTTTCTGAAATTTTCACAGTGAATATGAACCACCATTTTAATCAGAAGGAAAACCTAAAATTATTTCTAATTAGAAACAAACAAGGGAATCTGCTAAAGAATAAATGCTTTCCATGACTCACCAGCTGTCGCCTCACACACTTAACCTTACTCTCTGTGTTAAACAAAATGAAGAGTGGGTGGGCTCCATATTGTAATCTTCATTGTAGATTGTTCAGTGCAATGATTAGGGTTTAGTAAATATTCAGTAAACATTTTTGAACTATGTTAACCTCATTGCATGCTGCACAATTGAAATAACTTTAAAACCTTGAAGACATGGGTGAAAACCCAAAGCAGACAGGACTTGGGCCAACATTCTGGAGAAGAGAGACCACCATGGTGATCCCAACAATCGTTTTACTTTTCCCTCACAGAACCTGTCAGTTTTCGGCAAGGAGAGGAAACACCTAGGAGCAAGCTCCAGCCAGAGGCTTGTAACAGATTTGCTGGACTAGAGAGAGAATTTAGCATTTGGGACTACCTGGTAGATCAGGACTTGATGCAAGGAAGAGATCTCTTGAGACCCGAACTGCAAATGATGAATGTGGTTTACTCTGAAAGCATCTGCCAGTTTTTAAGTTATATATGTGTAGAGTGAAGCTCCTAGAAATCAAGGAGAAATCTGTTCCCAGGAGACCAGACTGCTTAGTAGAGATATTGACAACCTGGTGGTCTCAGGGATAGAACAGTTAGAGGTTAGGGCCCATGAAAGTGGAGTGGCCCTTGTAAATTCCACAGGCTTGTAGTCTTGATCCCAGAAGTACTGTGACCTAAGAATGAGGACAAACTGGAAAAAAGGTCAACCCTAACAAAACCCCAAACCAACACTTAAATGAACATGCCAGTACTCCACCTGCCTTTTAGAATAAAATAAAATTCTCTTTGGAAATCACATCAACCAGAGCCTTTACAATATTTTATATCTGATATCTAATAGTCATTTACAATTACCTGGCATGTGCAAAAACAAGTCCAATTGACGGAAAGTGAAAACAAATTCTATAGACAGAGACCCAAAAGATGATTTAGATATTGGAGTTATCATATAGGAGCCTCTAAGTAACTATGATCAATATTTTTCAAGAAAATAAAGGGAAAAAATGTGACATTTCCCAGAGTCCCAGAATCCAAAAGATGTAGTGAGTGAGAATTAAAGATTCGGTAGTTGAGTTAATAGCAGATTTGACATGTCAGGAGAGGGGATTAGTGAACGGGAAAATAAATGACTCAGCATATCTAGATAAAATCCCAGAGGGGAAATGAGGAAGAATATTAAAAAAAATGTGATATGTGATGAAATTTGGAAGTTTTTTGGGTTCGTGAGTGAATGGTTGAGAAAGAATTCTTGAGACGTTTTTGGTGCAAAAAGGTGATTTTATTATAGCACGAGGACAGGACCCGTGGGCAGAAAGAGCTGCACAGGGATTGTGAAGAGTGACTGATTATATACTTTTTAATTAGTGGGGGTTAGGGATAGTTTAAGTCTCTAAGGAATTTGGAGGCAAGGTTTTCAGGACCTTGAGGGACCAGCTGCTGTTAAGATAAGGTTTCTTTTAATCTTTAATAAAACATAAACATTAAGGCATTAAGGCCGCTGGTGAGTTCCTTGAGGAAGGTCATGCTCTGCATGTTTCAGGTATCTTATCAGTGGGCTGAAGCTGTAAGGAGATTTAATTTAAGCTACATTTCTCTTGCCTTTGTTTCCCTCATCAATGTGTGCCTATCATACATATAATTTAGGATTCTAGAAAGTGAGGAGCAAGAGAAAGGGACAGAATCTATGAAAATCTTCACAAACTGGCAATTAAGACACAGATCCAAAAATCCTCAGACTCCAAGGAGATAAATACAGTAAACCACACCTAAGTGCATTATTATAAAACTGCAAATGAAGAGAACTTCTTAAAAGCAGTGAAACTACATTTTAATTGTGTTCATTTTTGAGTTTCACATTTATAGAAAGTGATTGAAAAACTAGAGTATATCCAGGGCCAAGTGGATATGGTAAGTGTCCAGAAATCATAAAAGACTAGAGACTGGACCTGGAGACCAGGAAATAATAAGAAGGTGAGAGAGGTAGGAATGTTAAACCAGAAAAGGAGTAAGACAAATTTGGTAGTCTTAAAAAATTTGAGGTGTTGTCAGGATGAAAAGGCAATTTACTTGTTTTTTGTTATCCAGGGGACAGAACTAGAATGCAAATTGAAATGAAGGGGCTTGTGGGGTGCCTGCGGGGTTCAGTTGGTTAAGCCTCTGCCTTGGGCTCAGGTCATGGTCTCAGGCTGCTAGGATCACCAGAGTTGGGTTCCCCACTCAGTGGGGAGTCTGCTTCTCCCTCTCCCTCTGCCCCTCCCCTCCCTTCCACTCATGCTCCTCTTACTGTCTCTCTGTCTCTCATATAAATAAAATATTTAAAAAAAAAAAGAAATGAAGCAGTTTGTGACTCAACAGAGGAGAGTAATAAATAGACCTGAATGAAAATGGAACAGCAAACTCCCAATCATTGAGATTTTTAAACTGAGATTTAGATGACCAAGCTTCAGAGAGGAAGAAGGTATTCTTAAATTTAGTGTGAGTTTAATGAGCTCTCCTGTAAGACTCTTGGTAACTCCAAGGTTAAATAATTCTATAATGTGCATTCCAGTGAGTGATGGTTGTATTTTCATGACTACAACTGATTTAAGAAGCTGTTCATTTAATCATTAACTCAACAAATGTTTTTGAGTACCCACTTCATGTAAGGCCCCATCACAGACAGGGGAGCTACCAAGAGACAAGACACAGTCCCTGGCATCATCTAGATCGTGCACATGAGAAAAGCCAATTCTGGAGGGTTTATAACTTATTCAGGTCACTATAATATAACTTAGTACAAGGGAAGACAGGACATATATTATTCAAATGGAGCTGAATAGTGTAAAAGTATAATTCATCTCCACTAAATGGGTGTTTTATTCCTTTTTACAGAGGAGATTACATGCTGTTTGTCAAATTGAACACAATTGCTATAAATATAACCCTTTTCAGGGCAACCAGATGATCTAGCATACTATTGCTTCAGTGCTCTAGAAGGCATGCTTGGAGCCTCAGTGTTGTTGAACCATCTGTATTTCTTCAGCAATCCCTAGGTTCTGTGTCGGCTATCAATGTAATGGTTCCAGTTCTCTGTCATGGAGTGATCAAATGTGTCCTTATGTAATGGCAGAAGAAAGATGTTATTAATAGTAATTTTTAAATGCATTTTCTGTGCCATTAAATCAAGACACTGCAATTATTTTCTACCCCAAATATTTTCTCATAAGTCTAATGGGATTAAGGATCTTTGATCCTCTCATTTTAATAACCCAGGCTGAGTGGTTGGCCTATGCCATAGTCTGAAAGGAGAACAACACATATCTTCAAAAACTTACTTTTTATACCAAGTTCTATTTTTAAAACTATCTTCATAGTAGACAATATATTTTACATTTTAAAAGCACCTTTTTAACTGGGGTGGGGGGGAAAGTTTGGAAATACCACTTGCTTCAGGTCTTTTTTATCTGCCCTTGATTTGCCCTCAAGCATTACTGAAAAATATTGTCAGTTCCACTGCCTGAAGATTGTTTTCTGGGGAAAATAAATGTTTCAACTGTGACATTGTGTTCCCATTTGATACACCTTTCAACTTGTAAGCTGCTGAAGAAAGAAATAGGGATATTTTGTTTCAGTCACAAACTAAGGCAAAAGCAGCCTCTAATATGATGGATAGCAAAATAAAAATGGAGATGTCCCTTTGTTGGGATCATGTGCTGAAGGCTTAATGAACCTATGTGTGGTCCAGCTATATGCCTGTGTGCAGGAGGCACCTGAGCCAGGAATTCCTATGGGACGGCGTGTCTGGAGATCAGAGCAAAGGGCCCTTGTCTTTCCCATCTCTCTGAGTGGGCCTTTCCTATAGTTCATGTGAATTTAGCTCTAGAGAATCTGACAATTCTGTGGACTGGTTACAGATGTAACATCTGTGTGTTCCCATTTAATCTCTATCATCTCTGTTTTCTGCTGCAAATAGATTATGCTAAAAGTGTACTAACTTAAGGGCCTTCTCTAATACTTAAAATATTTAAAAAAAATAAAATAATAGCTAATAATTTAGGGTCAGTATCAAATTATATTCAACCCTCCCTGTTTGTGTTAAACCCCTACTATATGTCCAAAACTATTCTGTTGATTCTGATTAATGTAAGTTTTACATTAATAAAATTGTGTACTTAAGGAGTGCTTTGTCATTTCAAAACTCAATGAGCAAGATAAATGGACTTGATTGTATTTTCATCTTTTTTTTTTTTTTTTTTTTTTTGTCCTTCTTGGCCTTTGCTTAATTGGCATGCCCAGATAGGGAGGATGGGCTGTTTCCTATTTCAGGAGCATGTCGTTAGTGTTTGATAACTATATAAATGTACACAACAATACTGATGCGCCAATGAAATTAAGCTTTTCAAAGGGCAGCTTTAATTTATTGATTTGGAGCTTGAAAATGTGGGTTATTTTGTGATTAAATAACATTCTTGAATGTTTAATGCATGGCTCCATTTACCTTGATTAGCTCAGCAATTTGCTACATATTATTTCCAAAAATGCTAATCAATTTTAAATCAAAATAGATTGAATTGCCTCTGAAATTGTGAAGATTGCCCGAAAGTGTCAGTCTCTTTGGGAAATTGAAATTCTGGCATCTTAATGAATACAACCTAGTTATGGAAGTACTGTATAAGAATAATGGGTTTTGGAAATACTATAAGCCAGGGGTAAATTTCTGAACATAATAGTTACAATAAGTATCGATTTCATTCCATTTGGAGGAAATACCTGCGGCATTATTGTAGATCTTACCTCCTTCTAATTGATAAAATACAAAATTTAGAATTACCATCTCACTAGTTATTTGTTACCTCATTCACTTCTTCTGGACTGTTTAAACTTTACAATTTTAAATATTCTCCCTGATCAGATGTCAGTGACATTGCTCAAAATTGCACATTTAAAATTAAAGCAGAAAGAGAAGACAGTTTCTTTAGTGAACATATCCAACTGAATATAGCATATCTAGTTACACTTAATACATTTCTAGTGCACACACACACACACACACACGTATATGCACATATAACATATTTTGGGTATTCAAATATGGGAAGACAGTATTATGCTTCTTATTAATCTATTTAACATGTTAAATACAAACATTGATACCATAAAAGAAAATCATTTACTTGTCTATAGAAAGAAATGGAAATGCAAAGACTTCTGACCATGGGTTTATTTTTGTTCAGAAGAGTATTTAAGATAAGAAGGGAATGGAAAGGAAGAGTGTGTTCCCACTAAAGATTTATTCAGGGGCTACGATATTAAGAAGTGGAAGGAGAGGTTTATTGATACTTTTTTAGGATTTTATTTTTAAGTAATCACCCAATGTGGGGCTCAAACCCACAACCACAAGATCAATAGTCGCATATTCCTCTGACTGAGCCAGCGAGGTGCCCCTTGATTTTCTTAAGTATGAAGGTATTCTGAAGAATGGTTGTAGCATTTTGGAGTTCATAAGATCCCATTTTAATCTTGAACTCCACTTTTTACTGTCTTTTTGGTCAAATTATCAGAATCTCTAAGCCTCATTTTTCTCACCTGTAAAGACTAATTACAGTGCTATATAGTTTGAGAGAGAAAGAGAGTGTGTGCGTGTGTGTGTTTTTTCTTTTTCTTTTTTGCAAGAGAGAGGGTAGTGATAAGATCAGGATTTAATACAGTATATGTAAAGAACTTAGCTCTCTACCTGGTAGATGTTCTTTTATAAGTGCCTTTAATGCATGAATGATGAGTCAGGGAACTTTGCAAAGTACAGTGAGTAAGGCAGAAAAGAACGTGTGCGAGCATCCAAGAAATAATTCTCCAAATCCAGTTTCTATTGTCTCATTCAATAATTGAATATTAAGAATAACAGTCATTGAACCAATCATTAAGATGCTCTGGAAGGAGGAAGTAAGTCTTTCATGAGAAGATTAGGACTAGATTTGAGGGAAGTGGGAAATCAATTTTAGTTTCTGTGTATGTGTGTGCCTGCAGAGTGGAAGTTATTTTTGTTAATTATTATATCCATGGCAGGTTTTGGTATCTTTGAATTTAAGTCAATGACAAAGTATCAATGCTTTTCACTAAGCATTAGAAAAGAAATAAAATTCTGATGTGAATCAAAATTAATTCTGTATTAAAATTGTTTTACAAATTATTTTTCCTTACTTCTGGATGACATGATTCCTATACTTCAGGAGTGGTTTGTACTTTAATTTGGACTCATCTTTAATTTGAGGGAAATTTATTTCTGCCTTTCATGTAACGAATCCAATACTTTGGAATCATATTTGAAGGAATTGTCACTGATTCCTTCAGTGTTCTGAAGTATACATTCATTTCCAATGTGTCAAGTGCTTAATTTAAAACACTTATTGATTCTTGCTTTTTGCTTGGCTGTGAGCTCATTTATTTTAATGGAGTTGTTAATAATATGTCAACTTTCTCCTGTTCTGTGTTCTGTATCTATCTGACTACACTTACTTGTAATCTGTCATAGAGGAAAATGATTAATACAATTTCTCGGGGCTTGCAAACTGCTTGCACTTTAATGTCCATCTTATAGATTTTTACGTTAGAAAGTTCATATGGGTTCATAATATGCAGTTTCACTTATCAGTGACATCAGCTTCTTCCGGGAAGTTAACCCCATGAGTTGCCTGTAGTGTGCTAATAGACGGTATGGTTTTGACAATTATTTTCAGTGTTTTGAGATTTTAGACTTATTTATTTATTTATTTATTTATTTATTTGTTTGTTTGTTTGTTTATTTTCAGGTACCTTGAGTGCATTGTGTTTAGCAGGTTTCTGGAAGGGCAAACTTACTGAGTCCAAAACATGTAACTTAAAAAAAGAAAGGAAAACCTCATTAAAGAGAGACTAGTCCTCAGCGAGTACAAATCCTTAAAGAATTCTTAGTTAGTACTGAGAATAAGTGAAATACGGTGATTTATTGGAGTGGTGCCTTACAAGGAGGATAGCTTACCTGTCAGCCCTTCATAGATCTGGAATCAGCCTATCTACCAAGCCAAGGGCATAACATGGACATACCTTTTGCTAAATCAGAAATGAATTTTTAAAGATTATTAGTTCTGGTATAGTTCTCTTTGTTCTCAAGCAGTGAACTCAATTGGTTTAGTATCTGGCTTCATGGAGAGAGAGAGTTTATTATCAACAAGAGTAATGACCTTCCACTTCAGTGCAGTGATTTACCTGAAATATATATTAGAGAGATAGGGGGGAAATTGTTGGACTTTTGTATTGGTTTCATTCCAGAAAAGAGGAAAAAATAATTTTTTCTGAGTTGGAAATCATTTTCTCACAAACTTTATAGCTGATTAGATACCCAAATGTAAGAATGCCTATATATAGTATAAATTCATGATTTGTTTCTAGCTGATAGGCTGACTCTAGAAGGCCCAGACAAAGGGACTTGGAGGGTAATCAGAAAGAGTAATGAGGGATAGAATACCTCCTCTGCTCTTCTGACAAAAAAGAAAATAAAAAAAGTCAAATGAAATCTTGGGAGGAGAACTTAACCATTGCCATTTCTGTACTTTTACAACCCATTTTTTCAAGGAAAACAATCAACTATTCCAATTAAGCATTACATGTAAATTGAAATTCTCTTAAAATGGAGTTGGAATTTATTTGTTCAAAATTAAATTGAGTATTTTAAGTCATATGCCATATGTAAAGTTGCAATTTAAAAGAATTACACGAGAAAACAAAACAAAACAGGTGGCCTAAGGCATGTCCATCTCCCATTCTGTGAAAACCTGTGGAGAAGACTGAGTCAAGAAACTAAATCAGTTCCTTAAATTAGAATGTAGCCATGCATGAAATGCAAAATAGGTTAAGAACTAAAAATAAAATTGAATAAAATATTTTTAACTTGAAGGAATTTTAAAACTACTACAGTAATTATGTTCTATGTTTTTGAACATTCTCCATAAAATAAAAATGACTGTTCCATAAAGATACTCATCAGTACTTGCTAAAATATGAAGCAAAATAGCACTAAAACATTTGGGTCTAATAGCAAGTTTTACATATAAAAAGGACATGTGGACCCCAAAACAAGCAACAGAAAGTGAAAACAGTAAAAATGATGATGGCTTAGCACTTAGTTTTGTGTGTCTCCTGAATTTGTGTTTGACAACTTCCCATTCACCAGACCTTATATAAAACAGATTACTGCTGTAGGTGGCTCAGTGGTTTTAAGTAACTATTTGTCAAATTCCTTTAAGTGTTTTTAACCTGTTCTGTTTCTTTCTTTCTTTTCTTTCTTAAGAAACCTTCTCTGTAGGGATATCTAATGTTACAGAATATCAGATAGAAAAAGCATATAGGCAGTTGTAAAATAACAATTATGTTTTCTTAGCAAATGCACTGTTGCAAATTATGTACACTTTCTTATCCGTTTTAGTGTGTGATGTGTAGATCAATAATAGAAAGTCTAAATAGTTTTGTTTTGTACTAAACAATTAATGTCATGTAACAATTTGTACCAATTTTTATACCTATATAAACATACATCTATGCATATATATAATTTCAGCAGGTCTTTTCTCCAGAAATTGTTATGTAGATATGTTACAAATTGTTATTTTCTTCTTGTTCAAAGGAAATTTAACAAATCTTTTTTACCTTAGTATCTGTGAAGATTGTTGACCTTACCACCACTTGCCCATCCCCCACCCGCACAAATTTAGTATGTTTTTGTTGGTAGAATATTCTGCTTCTAGAATTGTTGGAGTACCATCAGTCGGTTGCTGGGTTAAGAATTATTTCTTTGATCAAGAATTATTTCTTGATAATATATATACATATGCTCACTTACATCAGCACAACTGTATTTCCCCACTACTGGTCCAGCCACCTGAAAGTCATATTCTCCTTAGTTCATCTATGTAATTCCCCTTTACCCCCAACACACATAACCACCCTTCTTGTGTTTACAAGAGTGCATACACATATTCCTTCTCCTCATAAGGAAATAAGAAGTATTTTTAAGTCATATGCTGTATGGCATATTTATTTACCTTAATTTTCCATGCTGTTGGATTTCAAAGATAATAAGAAAAAAGAAAGAAAAACAAAAATGAGGAAATTTAAGACACACATTACATTGAGGATGTCTTTTTTTAAAGATTTCTTTATTTTGAGAGAGAGAGAGAGAGAGAGAGAGAGCATGGGATGGAGTGGGGAGGGAGAGGGATAGAGGGAGAGAGAAAATCTCAAGCTGACTCTGCCCTGAGCACAGAGCCTGACGCTGGGCTCAATCTCATGATGCAGAGATCACAACCTGAACCAAAACCAAGAGTCAGACACTTAAGTGACTGTGCCACCCAGGCGCCCTGGGATGTCTTTTCTTTATACCAAAATTTTCCAGTTTTCTGGTTAGGAAGTAATTGGTTAGTAAACAGGGACTGATGAACTCATAGAATTAGGTTATTAGGCATTTTGTAATTTTTATGCACCCAAGTTTAAGTTATTCTTCATGGTGTTTGAGTAATATGATGCTATTCAGTGGTCTTATGCACAAATGTGTGAGGAAACTGAAGGTCAGGTGTCTATGTACTACTTGAGTTCATTGAGCTGATTGCACGGCAGAATCTAAATTAGAATTCATTATCTCTGTCTGTAATGGTCTAATTTTATACTGAATCATCTAACATAATGTTTTGCATATAATATCAATTTAACATATATGTGATTTTTCGATTTTCTGACTTGCACATTGCTTTTTTAAAAATGAAATTAAGGAAAGTTAATATTTTTGGAAGTTATAGCCTAGTTTCTAAATATTTAGCTGTAAATATTCTGCTTTCTCCCTTTTTGTACTCTTGGGATAAGTGTACACATAATGGCCCACTAACATCTGTGCATTAACTTTTGCTGAAGGATATATTTTGACATCATAATTTCCCTTCAGAGTTCTAGGGTGTTTTAAGCTTGACTTGTCTCAATTTTAGTCATTGAAAGACTCCCACTTGCAGTCAGAGTTAAACTGTAAAAGTCAGGTGTAAGCATTTTTGGCAGGCATGATTTTTTCCCCCATGTATTTGTGAAAAATATTCAATTTAAGATGCCTTTTATCTGACTGACATTTTCAGTCTAAAAGGAGGATAAATAGTCATATGTGAAAACATTTGTTGATGTTTGTAAACTATTTGTTAATATCACAACTACTCTGAGTCTCAATCTGCGATTCCTTCTGATTCAGCTTCTCATTGTTTCTGTGATGAATGCATTGCATTATGCAATTATCTTGGTAAATAAATGTTCAATTTTTGTTCTTCTATGTAAGAATATGTTTCCTAATAATTGTCTAGTTTGCTCCTGATTTAGGAACATTTTGGTTGCATGTGCAACACAATGCAACAACGCAAATTGGCTTAAACAATAAAAAATAACTTATATATCTACAAAATAAGTGATTTCACTGACATTGACGCACAATTTGATTTAGATATTCTCAATGTCATCCAGACTTTGGCTTTGTTTCCTGCAGTTCGCTAGTTCTGCACACCCTGTATGTAGGCATAATACCCAGGTCAGCTTCTCACATGATGGCACAGAGGGGTCAGACTTCATAACTTCATACTATGAAGTCCAGAGAAGAGAAGTCTCCCCTAAAAAAAAAAAAAGAGGAAATTTCTCTCCTGGGAGCCTCAGCAGATGCCTCCTTTATGGTTCATTGGCTTAATAATCATTCCTGAACCAAAGTTTGCAGCTCAGAGTATAGAATTTACTACCTGATTTAAGCAGCGTGGCTTCCTGAACCTGTGACTCAAAAGGCTGGGGATAAGGTCAAGGGGATTTGCCACTGGGAAGTTGGGGGTTGTTGGTGAGAGAAATGGGGGTTAGATATTGAGGAGGCAACCAACACAGTTGTCCACTACAGGTCTCTGTACAACACTCCTTGTGAAAAACGATCGTTGATGCACTAATGGTTTTACTTGGTAAAGTGTAATGCAGAGAGAGGATAGGGTTCCAGTACAGGTATTACTAAGAATTAGTGAATATGTGAATGGAGGCCTACTACAGATATAAGTATCCTCTACAGGACAAGTCTCATTTCCAGTAAACTATGCATAAATGCAGTCAGTGCATAGGAATATGTCCTGAGTCTTTGGAATTGAGGTTGATGATTGAACTGTGCTTCTTTTCCATGGACTCTCGCAACAAGGGGTCTCTATCTGCATTTCAGAGAATTCTCTTTAAGTTCCTAACAGTGGAAATCATGCAGTCCTCCACTTACTAATCGGTTGTGATAACAAAATATATTTAGAGGTTCACACCTTCAAATGAGCATGCTGTTATTGATATTGTACTATTTTCAGATGAGAAGCCTGAAGTTCAGAAAACTTAGTGAATTTGCCCAGGGTCACAGAGCAAGTCAGTGGCAGGAACAGTATTTATGCCTGTGCAGCCTGTACTCTGAATCAGCTGCATACACTGTCCTTCAAACTTGGTGCACTTTTCTCCTAAAAAAAATGTGTGGTACTCAATGATTCTTATTTCCAGACTTGCCTGTGATGGCTTATTTATCTCTTCATTGTGCTGAGGCATGCTGTTTTAAGACATGAAATTAACCCCCCAAAACAGGAGACTCTCCTATCTATCTTAACTTTGTTGATATCTGGCACCTAATTACTGAATATCCATTCTATTTCTGGTGTGTCTGTGTGGATTCCAAGAGAGTCAGGAAGCATGCCCCGCTGACCTTGGTGCAGACGAAGACAGCAGGTATTTCACTTCCCTGCTTTCTCTCTGATGAAGGGCCCTCATGTGAAGGCACCCTTGCCCATCCAGTGTGAATTTTATATCTTGATGTGTGCAGGCTGTTCACAGGTGCCCCAATAGTGGTAACCAACTGGAGAACCCAGCAGCACTGCTGGAAGTTACTGTGATGATGCTAGTGGAGACCTCCTAAATAACCATTCCTGTGGCGTCACCTTTCTGTAAAATCAACTACTGAGCCCCCTCATCCAGGTCTAATTCTTTAGTTTTCTATGCAAGTCTGTGAGCCACCCTAAATCCTAAATTCCTTTTCTGCCTAAGCTCTTCATCATTACTTTCTAACTATGACTGGCAGAACCATGTTTTGTACTCCCTGTTCTTCAGCTAACCTGTTCATTCAAGAAACATTTAGAAGTTAGGGGTACCTGGGTGGCTCAGTTGGTTAAGTAGCTGCCTTCGGCTCAGGTCATGATCCCAGGGTCCTGGGATCGAGCCCCGCATCGGGCTCCCTGCTCTGCGGGGAGCCTGCTTCCTCTCCCTCGGCCTGCTTCTCTGCCTACTTGTGCTCTCTAGCTCTCTGTCAGATAAATAAATAAAATCTTAAAAAGAAAGAAACATCTAGAAGTAAATGCAAAATGAGCACATTTACAAGGGCAGACCTTTGCATACATGAAGAGAGAAAATATAGTCAGTCCATATCTCAGAGATCACCATACTTAGGTTATCTAGAGCATTTCATCACAGGAAATGGAACGAGGCCACTGGTTTCTTGGGGCAGCAGCATAACTAAAGAGGTGACAAGAAAGTAACTTGGGGAAAATTATTCACACTGGTTTGAGTCCTCATAATCCTGAGCTTGGCCTGATAAAAGGTTTGTCTGAGAGTTGCAGAGAAATGGAGAGGAGAGATGAAATAGGGAGAGGGAGACTAAGAACCCTTCACTGGGACTGTTATTCATAGGTGGTCATTCAGTCCTAAGGGAGAATTTACCTTATGTAGGTAGAAATTAAGTACCAACGGTATAAAATGTGCTGCAAGGCAGGCGATAAAATGGAAGATACTGTTGACAGAATTACAAGGTACTGTTTAAGACCCAGTACTGGTGTTAATAGGTTTGTGATTTTTTGGGAACATCTCATGAGTTTCCACTGTTCTCTTTGTAAAACAAAGATCAGAGGCATCCATGGGTTCCTCCTTCTCCATTCATCCTGGAAAACTCAGAATAAAAACAGAATTCCAGAAGTTAATTTTAGCTTGGGAAGGCTTTTTGATCTAATTGTGCTTGCTTTCTAAACCCACTAGAAGCTCACAAGTGAAGGCTGGCTCATACATATTGCCTTCCTCAGGAACTTGGGGACATTCCCCATCTCTCTTTTAGACTTTGAAGGAGGAGGAACGTTGTTAAAAGGGGAAAAAATGTGTCAGGTGGAGTTTTTTCTTACCCTGCAGCTAGTAATAATAAGTGTCCTTCCACTTTGTTTTTGAAAAACAAAACAAACAAAGTGAAAACTTCATAAAAGGTCCATTAAGGTGCCCTGGCTAAAGTCAGACCTCCTTATTAAGTTTGACGTTGGTTGCTTTGTTATTAGTTTCTGAGGTACACCTCCCTACTTTAGTGTCACTACATTCTACGTGGTGGTTTAGCCAAATAGGCTATTTCTATAAAACCAACAAGATTTGTTGAACAGTTGCTGTATTTCAGATATTACACATTATCTCAATATATCCCAAGAGCATCCGGGTACTTAAAGAGGGAAATACATAATAAATGTATGTTGAATTGATTTATGAGTTTCTGACTCTTTTAATTTGGACAAACTATATAATATTAATTTTTACAACATTAGAAACAAAGGTCAGTTAATTCATCACTGAGGACATAGGGAATGCTAACTTTTAATGTACTTTTCAGTTCTTTGAATTGAAAACATTCTGCAGCTATCACTTATGTGTGGTTATTAGCCTTAGGGGCAATATGTATTAGAGCATACATGCTAGGAAATGTTTACATTGTAACTGATTCTGCTCTCTATTACTGATGAAATGCTAATTTACCTATTAATTCTTTTTAGACCCCCAAATTACCACTCTATTTCTCTTTGTGGGTAGAAAAGGGATCACTAAAAATACTAAGTAGGAAAGAACTTAATAATTCAACATTTTTCATATGAGGAGCCATAAAACAAAAATATTAAATTATCCCATGAGGTTATTATAATAGTTGTTTTAGAATATTTCCTTCCTTATAAGCTCCATTAGGACACAAACTATACTATTACTCTTTTGTTCACTGCTGTATTGGGCATATAGAAAGTTCTCAAAAATAATCTGAAGAATTTGGGACACTAGTTCTCTTATATAATTTGTTGAATTTCCTACTTCAATTAGCTGGCACATTATCTCATCACAGGTTTTACTTCAGTAACAGCTATTTAAGATACACTGTTTTTGTACAATTCTTGCAGTATATTAGATTTGTTTGAAAGAAATGTGTATGCTACAAACATTAAATGAATGGATACAACAGGACAAGAAAATACAGTTCTAACCAAAATGTACATAACATAAATTATGTAACAATTAAGTTTTGGAATACGTAGTATTATTAAAATTTTCTTTGTGATGACATTTAATCACATTTTTTATGCCATTGTATAGAAACAAAGCAGAGTTTCAAAGGTCAGCTCTGAATTGTGATGAGCTTTAGAAAAGAAGGTATGTTAAGTCAGTATGATAACACTGACCATATTTTCTCCCCATTCTTTCATCCAACTCAAAGATGGGGGACAGACGAACCATGAGAGATGATGGACTCTGAGAAACAAACTGAGGGTTTTAAAGGGGAGGGGTTTGGGGGGATGGTTTAGCCTGGTGATGGGTATTAAAGAGGGCACATTCTGCGTGGAGCACTGGGTGTTTTACACAAACAATGAATCATGGAACACTACATCAAAAACTAATGATGTAATGTATGGTGATTAACATAACAATAATAATAATAATAATAATAATAAAAACAAAGATGGGGGACACTCTCACACTGAGAGAAAGCCATAGATTTTGAGCGGCTGTACAGGGAATCTGCTGTTTAAGAGACTGACATCAATAATTTCAACATTATTCTGTCATCTCTTAAGAAAATCATTGAACTGTGGATTTAAATTAGCATTTCACAGTTGAAGTACTGTTAACTATGGACCTTGGCATAGACTACGATAGATTTATGATGTCAATAGAACAAGGCATCTCTTCATAAGTCATTCAAATCTTTGGCACTTGAAAGGTTGATACCATTTCAGTAAGTAAAGTGGATAATTTGATTTATGATTTTGTAGTCTTCTAATTTTGGGATCTCTTTGAATCTCTATGAGCAGTTTTGAACTATAGCTGGATTGAGATCTTATTAAATGTTTATATCCAGTGTATTACTATTATACCAAAATTTTTAGTGATTTTTCTAATGTAAAAAATCAGAAGAAAAAGTTTACAAGAAAATCTACAAATCTGCATTTTTTCCCATTCTGACACATAATTCAATTTTGATTCATTGTTGGAGGTCAAAGTCAGATATAAACAGTAAATCTTTTACACTTTAATGCTTTTATGTGTCTAAGTATGTTACCTGAACTTAAAAAGAAAATATTAAATCAGTTGGTACGCTGTGTTCACTGGGCAGTTTTTAGCAGTTCCCATGGTGTACCATGAAACAGTAATGCATACCAACTCTGTCCTTGGCCAGGATTTTACTAAGCCCAAGTTTTATTTTTTGTGGGTTATTGTCCTCATGTATTCAAGATGGCTAGAACAATTTGGGGTCTGTAGGCTTGCAGGTATTCATCATAAAAAACAAACAAACCAAAAAAACCTGTTTCATTGAGAAGTAAATCTGATTATGTGCAGCCATAACTTGTTTAGCTATAGACTTGGTCATTGTTTCTTTTTCCTCATCTTCATGCTTTTCCTGCATACTCAGTACAAGGAAGATATTTTCCTGCTTGAACTGGCTGCTTCCTTTCTTGCACTGATATTTCTCATTTAAAAGTGTGTCTATGTGCCTATGTATAGTCTGCATTTCTTTCCATTGCCCTCTCTCTTCCCTGTGTGCAATATCCAACAGTTATAAATTAAAAAAAATGGTGGAAACATTTTTATTTTCAGGAAAGTCTATGTCATGATTAGTTCTACAAAGGTTGAAACAGTCAAGAAAGGGCAAACGAAAACAAAACCAAAACTCTCCTACATGTTAACTATTTGCACATCAAATAAAATTTTAAAATATTTAAATATTTAATAGATGATCTCTGTATTGTAAATTGTTATATTTTTCTGTAGACATATTTGATACTCTCTTTATGGTACAGCCTTTCAAAATTCAACTTCTTTTTCACCAGTAATGAGGTTTCCATTGGGCCACAGTTTATAAGTTGGCTTCATTTGTTTTAACTAATTTTAATGTGATTTGTTTACAGATGACTTTCTGCCTGTTCAGTACTACTCCAAGGTCTGGAAATACACTATCAAATAAAAGAGAGTCCTTGATTTCATGCAGTTAACATGTGAAGGTGGATTGGTACCAATAAAAATAAGAAAACTGTAGATGGTGATATCTGCTTTAAAGATATTAAGATGAGGCAGTGGAGTAGAGAGTGACAACTTGTATGGGGAGTCAGCTTTAGCTAAGATTGTCTGTGCCAAGAAAGTAACATCTGAGCTGAGATCCAAACTATAGGAAAAAAGCACTCACATTCCAGACTGGATAAATGACAAGTGCAGCATCCCTCAGGCAGGAATATGTTGGAGCATAACAGGGACAGAAGGAAGGCATATTTAATGGAAGGGAAAATGTAATGAGGTCAGAAAGGCAGGAGCCAGATAATGTAAGGACTTACGGACAACCACAAGGAGTTTGGACTTTATTCCAATAACAATGTCATTGGAGGGCTTCCCGTTTGTCCTCATATCACTTGGATGACATCAGTCTTCAGTTCCAAAAGAAAAGGGGGAGGAGGAGTAACTAAAGGAAACTAAATTATTGAGGTGGTGCTGATTATGTCAGATTTTTAAAAGAGATTTTATTTATTTATTAGAGAGAGAGAGTGACCGCGCACAAGCAGGGGGATCAGCAGGCAGAGGGAGAAACAGGCTGCCCGCGGAGCAGGGAGCCCAATGCAGGACTCGATCCCAGGACTCTGGGATCATGACCTGAGCGGAAGGCAGACGCTTAACTGCCTGAGCCACCCAGGTATCCCCAAAAAGGGCTTGTTTTGAGTCTTATTTAGAGTAACAGGTTAGACAAGGAGAACTCTGCTTCTTCTGTCTATTTCACTATATGTCTCTCTTCCATATTTCATTGCCTCCCACTTTTGAAATACAGGGACTCCCCAAACCTCCCTCTTCTGTGCAAAACACTGCTTCCCTTGGATGATCTGATCTACTCTAATAGATCACCACTATGTTTATAATCCCCAAAGTGATATCTTTAACTTGTTCTCCTTAGTTCCAGAGGAAGTATTCTAGGGGTTTTATTGGATATATCCACACTCAACCCCACCCTGTCCCACAAAGCCTCTTCTAGAATTCTCTTCTCTGTGGTACATTTCTATTTAAGCACATTATATAACAAAATGACTTTTGGAAAAAAATGACTAATATGGAGAAATAATATGTGGATGACAAAATACATTAGGTTATTTTCATAAGTAGCTTGAATGGCTGTACATGAGATCGTATGAATGAATGTACATCATCCCAGAGGGAGGTCTTTGGTACCATTATACTGGGTTTAATTTTAAATTTTGTTGTTTAAAAAATTCTTGTTTGTTGGGGTGCCTGGGTGGCTCAGTTGGTTAAGTGACTGCCTTCGGCTCAGGTCATGATCCCAGGGTCCTGGGATTGAGTCCCGCATCGGGCTCCCTGCTCAGCGGGGAGCCTGCTTCTCCCTCTGACCCTCTTCCCTCTCATGCTATCTCATTCTCTCTCTCTCTCAGATAAATAAATAAATCTTAAAAAAATTCTTGTTTGTTATTTTGAAAAGGAGATTGCTAGCATCATGGTAAAATCTGCAGATAAAGCAGCAGTGAATAATCTGGGTACAAGATTGGGATGCACCTATTTTCTCAATAGTTTGGAGTCATTGGAATGAGTCAACCACGGTGAAATTGAATAAGAATTAATATAAAGTGTTTCCCTTAGCTAAAAATTTAATTTCACACATTCAAACAGCAGCATATTTTTAAAAGACCTAATAATTTAAAATGAGTAATTTTCTTATGTTGTTATTTGTTGTTACACTGGAAGAGCCCCTAGTAAGTTTTAAGGGTAGTAAAATATTGAACTGGTTTTAGCATAATACTTTCATCATAAAAGATAAAATAATGGTTCCTAACTATTCTGCACTGATCAAACTCTCTCTTAATTTTGTTGCCCCTTCTAGAGGTCTGAAGAATATGGGCATACAAATCCACCCTCCAAAATGAGTGATCAATTATCAATGGTAAAATAGGCCAAACACGTGTACAAGAGTTGGCTTAAGGATGGATGTGTTTAGTCTGAAAAGTAGACTTGTTGGGGCATAACTGTCTTTGAATATTTGAATTGTACTCATGTTGAAAAAGAATGATCTTTATATTGGGGACCTTCTATAAAGGATTGAAATGATTACACTATTCTATCAGGAAGACTTCCTAACAAATAGAGCCATTCAATCTAGGATTCTCTTTCACTGATGTCAGGAAGTACCTGGTGATGTTTAGACAGAGGCAAGACTTACCAAGAGAGGTGAAGAAGGATTCAAGCATGAGGGTGAGTTGAACAACATTAGATTTACAATTACTATTTCACTCACTGCTTCAGTTCTGATTCTGTGTTGGGATGGAGTAAAGAGCAACCTAGACAGTAAACTTTAAGGTAAAATTTAATTTCGTCAGTCGCCAACGTAATCTTGGCAGCCACAAAATTTTTGTATGAATTATTTAGGCAGTTCTGACAATGAAGATAAGACCCATGTGAGTATTATCTGGAAAGAATCCTTTAGGTATAAAGAACACAGAGAGAAGAATGCATTACCTTTATCACTAGGGAAAAGTTGAAGTCACTATTCAGCACCTTTCCTCTGCAGTCTGATAATCTATAGCGAACATGTTACAGTTACTTGAAAGGAACTTAAAGTGAGAGGTTTATCAGCTCCTTTTTATTTAGGATCAGACATGGATAAGTGAAATCCTGTCCTTTTCCTTATTCAGATCTGGCCTGGCTTGTGTGCTTTTTACATTTGGTTTTATAGTGAGCTTATTTTCTCAACTTACTTCTATGCAAAGGGTTTCTAAACTGACTTTTCAGTCCTACTTTCTTGCTAGTTCCTCTTCTGATTTTTTAAGTCACTATTGAATTTTTTTTCATGAACTATATTAATAATTCCCTCTTTTTAAGTCCTTTTTTGTATTCTGTGTTACCTAACTTGAATGTAGCCCAGTGCCTGTTATCTCCTAGTCTAAAATCAGAGATAGATAATCATCTGTTGTAACCACAGTTCTGAATTCTCTAGTTTCCTACTCTCTTCCCTCTTTTACATTCTCCTTTGTGATATTAACTGATTTGATCTTGTAATCTATCCTTACTTCACTTCATTAAATGCACAACTGCCAACAAGTGTTTACCAAATTGTAATGGAATACTTGGAAGCACATGTGATGGCACATGGTAGGTGCATTAACTGCTTTGTTAATAATTAACCTCTTTGTGATTTCTTCTTCCTCTACCTACTACAGACTCTAAAAACAGAAAGAAGGTCTGAACAGCCTGGCATCAAAGACCACAACATAAAGTCTGGATGTTAGAGGTCTAGCCTGGCTCTGCTCCGGGAAATCATCTAGGGATCTTGGTTCCATTCTTCCCATGGCTCCATATTTTGGAGCATTTTTCTCTCATGTGTTCTTGAAGCCTATTCAAGTGCCAGAAACTTCCAGCCCATGAGAAAGAGAAATTGAGAGAAACAAAATTTAGGGCAAGAGTTACATTTAAAGCAACTAAAAGGGATTTGCACACATTTGTGCCATGACAAGAAGTTGGTCACATGGCCACTTCTAGCTGCATGTCAGGAGATAGTTTCTAGATGAGTGGCCAAGGGAAAAATGGATTTTTGAGGAGAGATTTGGCTGTGTGCTATGTCCTTCATCAGTTCTATTTTCCATATTTCTTTTATTGTTTATCTTATGCATCAGCCCCAGTTCTATGCCTTTGGTCATTGTGGTCAGTCTACTTGAATGTAGTCTCTCACATCCAAACTCCATTTGTCCAAGCACTTCAAACTGAATGCTACTTTCCCCACAGAGAATATGCTGACCGTTCCAGCCAATAGTAATCTATTGAACTGCTCTGGTTCTTTATCTGTACTTTCTCATCACTAAAACCTTCTACATTTTATTAGTTATTTATGTGCATGTCTTTTCCTATAAGCTGTTTGTTCAAAGATAATGTAACCTTTGTTGTAGTAATAATTTTCTACCACTCCACTGAGAAGAATGTGCTTTGTGTATCATTTCTGCTTAATATTCATTCAGTGAACACATGAGTAAAGAAAAAGTAATAAACAAGACTATATACAGAGTAAATGAAGGCCATTCTAGAGGTTGGGAATTATTCTGTAAATAAATGACTCTGCATTCCAGTTCCAATTATATTCCAACAATAATTTTGAATTAATGTCACAAAAAACTGTACTATAAGTTGAAATTTGGAGTTTAAAGGAAATAAGGGCAGATTAGTCTGCACTTTGCAATAATGGCATAAAAAATCCCTAGCATTTTTTTTACTAGAATGGATTATAATAACCTAGATTATTCACTTGAAGATTATTTAATCATTCAACAAGTAGTTATCGAGTGCTTGTTGATACAATAGGCACTTTTTTAGGTATGGAGATGTAGCATGAATAAGACAGATGCCATCCTCACATTCTCCTCAGATTATAATATGATATGATATAATATGAGGGAGGATAGAGAAGATGGGCATTAGAGATACATATATATGTATTTTCCGCACCTGTTATGAATATTATCAGAACCAGTGAGTGCAGCAGTTTCTTAGCTATTAATCTAGTACTCAGAAACTGATTTCCATGTCCAAAGAATAATTGGGACTATCTACTAAAAAGACAATTTTTAGAATGAAATAGTGAAAAAATGAAATCGCTAAACCAGTTAAAGCACCAAAGTCTTGAAAGAGTTGGTTTAGATTTTTTTTTTTTAGAATGAGTTAAGCCTCCCTTAACCTCAGATATATTGGTTTTATTATAGAATAAACATTAAAGAGCATCATAAATTTGTCATGTATACTACATTTTTAAGAACATCTTAGGTTTACACGTTTTATGCATCTCTTCTTAGCACCAGGCCCTTTAAAGCATGGGAACCCCTATTTTGAAACAAACATAGCACTAAGTATTCACATACTGAACACAGGCTAACACTCACTGCTTCTAAAAGAGAGTCACAGGTAAGTAATGCATAAGAAGGTGGTAAATAGGGCATTCATTGTCAGTACTACTCAGACATATTCCAGAGAACATGTATCGGTATTGGCAGGCAGAGAGGGAAAAAAAAAAAAGGCTAAGAACCTGGGATGGGTTTGAGATAGTAGAGAGTAGTGTAGTGGGAAAGCAATGAATCAATTAATTTTGTTAATCATATTCTTTATATAAGACTTTTTTACTAAGTTACTTAGATGTGGCTTTTAAAAAATGGTATCTAAGGCATTTTTTTCTCTTTGACCCTTTGGTTCTTCCTGAAACTAATTCTGAACATGGAAATCATCTATCCACTATACTAATTATCAATAAAACATTAAAACAGCTTTATAGTTCATATATAAAAAAGAGAGAATGGTCTACCTCTTTTCAGTGTAGCCCATAACCACAGTGGAGACTTGTCAGATAGTTCAGTATTGCTTTGAAGCTTGAACTCTCTATATTTTAAAAATGTTTTTAGTTTCTCTGAAGCACCCAGGAATGTTCTTCATAAAATAACTTTTAATTAGAAAGTGTCTTTCATATTTAATATTTTGTGATGGATTCATAAAATATCTAATTTTTTTCATAATATTTGTAAAACCTATTTCAGAATGTGAGTTGGTAGAGTCAGCTTATCAATATTATAAAAGGAATGAATTTGATATATAAGTTGTCCTCATAGAACTTTTTTAAAATTTTTAAAAATTTTTTAAATTTTTTTTAAAGATTTTATTTATTTATTCATAAGAGACAGAGAGAGAAGCAGAGGGAGAAGCAGGCTCCCCGCGGAGTAGGGAGCCTGATGCGGGACTCAATCCCAGGACCCTGGGATCATGACCTGAGCCGAAGGCAGACGCTTAACGACTGAGCCACCCAGGCGCCCACTCATAGAACTTAATGAATAGCATTTTTCTGGCTAGATTCTTTGGTTTCATGGTTTGATTCTATATACATGAATCCAAATGGAGTTTGGGAAGGCAGCCTTAATTTATATTCATGTCCTAAAGCACTGATTTTCCTCTCTCCCCTCCCCTCCCCTCCCCTCCTCCCCTCCTTTTCCTTTTTTAAGTCTTTCTTATGGACCTTTTAAATCACACCAAATAAAGCAATATAGTATAATTAACCCTATGATAGACATTGGGGAGGGTATGTGCTATGGTGAGCGCTGTGAATTGTATAAGACTGTTGAATCACAGACCTGTACCTCTGAAACAAATAATACATTATATGTTAAGAAAAAAAAAGAAGAAGATAGCAGGAAGGGAAAAATGAAGGGGGGGAAATCGGAGGGGGAGACAAACCATGAGAGACTATGGACTCAGAAACAAACTGAGGGTTCTAGAGGGGAGGGGGTTGGGGGGATGGGTTAGCCTGGTGATGGGTATTAAGGAGGGCACGTACTGCATGGAGCACTGGGTGTTATATGCAAACAATGAATCATGAAACACGACATCAAAAACTAATGATGTAATGTATGGTGATTAATATAACATTAAAAAAAAGAGAAATATACAAACTCCTACTAACCAAAATGAACACATTAACTATCTTTTTGTATTTGAATTCAATCTTTTTTTGAAAGAAATAAAACACTGTAGATCAAAAAAAATAAAATACAAAATAATATAATTAACCCTATATACCCATAACTCAGTTTCAATAAGGAAGAGTTTTCTACTCTCATTTCATTTCTTCTCTCAGCAGATTTCTTTTAAAGGTTCAGTTATTTTAGAGAGAGAGAGTATAGTGGAAGCTGAGGGAGAGGAGAAGGAGAGAATCCGAAGCCGACTCCCCGCTGAGTGCAGAGCCCAACTCAGGGCTCCATCTCAGGACCCTGGGATCATGACCTGAGCCTAAATCAAAAATCGGATGCATGGGGCACCTGGGTGGCTCAGTCGTTAGGCATCTGCCTTTGGCTCAGGTCATGATCCCAGGGTCTGGGATCAAGCTCCTCCTCGGCTCCCTGCTTGGTGGGGAGTCTGCTTCTCCCTCTCACTCTCCCTCTGTTCTCTCTCTCTCTCTCAAATAAATAAATAAAATCTTAAGAAAAAAAAATCGGATGCTTAACTGACTGAGCCACCTGGGCACCC
Organism: Callorhinus ursinus; assembly: GCF_003265705.2. Classification (NCBI taxonomy): domain Eukaryota; kingdom Metazoa; phylum Chordata; class Mammalia; order Carnivora; family Otariidae; genus Callorhinus; species Callorhinus ursinus. The sequence goes on along the minus strand of NW_027397070.1, from coordinate 23,015,620 downwards.
CCATGTCTGCCAGATTTTTAACGGAAATCTCATACATCACATCATTTTATGTGTAAATACTTCATAATGTATTTCCAACTAATAAGGAAATTTAAGTGGTATATTAATTTAGTAGGGCTGCCATAACAAAAATACAACAAACTGGAGACTTAAACAATAAAAACTTATTTTCTCACAGCTCTGGAGGCTGGAAGTCTGAAATCAAGATGTTACCAGGCTACGTTCCTTCTGAAGGCACCAGGGAAGGGACTGTTCCAGGCCTCCCTCCTGGCTTGTAGATGTCCATCTTCTCCCTCTGTCTTTTTACATCCTCTTCTCTCTTTGTGTGTCAGTCTCTGTGTCCCAGTTTTCCCCTTTATGACATCATTCTTATTGGATCAGGGCCCACCTTAATGACTTCAATTTAACTTGATTACCTTTGTGAAGACTCTCTCCAAATAAAATCACAGTCTGAGATATTGATTGGGGATTAGAACTCCAATATACCATTTTGGGAGGGGCACAATTTAACCATAATAAGGTGTAATCCATTTAACATGATTGTTACACTAATAAAATCCTTAATGTCTAATATCCCAGTTCCTATTTAGGTTTCCTTATTTAACTCTAAAGTAACTTTACAGAATTAGCTTGTTCAAATTAGGAGCCAATTGAATGTTCACACATTACACTAATTTGTGATTTCTTTTTTATTCTATAATGGACTGTAGCCATCTCTTTTTTGTAAATGCCATTGACTTATCAAAGTGATTCATTTGTCTTATAGAATGTTCCACATTTTGGATTTGACTGAGTAATTTCTCATGGCATCATGGAACTTATTCTGCTCTCACCAATTACCTATAAACTTGTAGTTATATCCAGAGGACTGGTCATATTCAAGTTCAGATTTTTTGATATTGCATCCTATCAAAAAGCCCACTTTTGGTATGTTAAAATTTATCAGTAGTTTCAGAGGTTGATACACTTATTTCTGCATTATAAATTCACCATCAATATTTATATTACTTTTTATAATTTATATGGAATCTTTAATGAATAATAACTCTCATTATCCAGATTATTATTATTATAGTATATTCCCTTTATTTACCAACTTTCAGAATAGTAAGTTGGTTGTAACTAACTTGAGTTATAATGAGTTGGTTCTAACTTTTGTTAGTATCATTGTTTTAAATATTTGATGTGTTTGATCGATTGTAGTCATGATTTCTTTTGATGCTAAAATTATCCCATCTTGAATCAATTGCAGCCCTTTCTGCTTGGTTCTAGCAACTTCCATACTTGCCAACACATGTTCTAGGCTCATGTTTTATGTATTCTGCTCTAGTCCAGAAATCAGTTATTTCTCCAAGAAACTCTGGTTTCTTTAATGGGATTAGTATTTCATTAACATAACCTTGGTACTAGGGGTTGAATTTTGATTTTTAATGAACTAATCTAAACTAAACTAATCTAAACTGACTAATCTAAATTTGATTTTTAATGAAGACCCATTTCAGACTTTCAAGCTCACATATCTAATCTAAATAGACTCCTAGTCACAATTGTAACATCCAAAATAATCTAAATTGGGAGGATATTCGTATTACTGGATTAGGCCTTTAAATGGTCCTTTAGTCACAGGATTAATTTAACTTTTGAGAGAACTTGTAGAATAACCAAGGAATTCAGTCATTGGGAGGATATGAGGAAATATGTATCACATGGGTTTTACCCTACATTTATTTTTAAAAATTAATTATTTTTTTATGTAGTGTTCCATGATTCATTGTTTGCGTATAACACCCAGTGCTCCATGCAATATGTGCACTCCTTAATACCCATCACTGGGCTAACTCATCCCCCCACCCCGTCCCCGCTAAAACCGTTAGTTTGTTTCTCAGAGTCCATAGTCTCTCATGGTTTGTCTCCCCCTCCAATTACCCCCTTCATTAGCTCTCACCATAGCACATACCCTCCCCAATGTCTATCACTCAGCCACCCCATCCCTCCCACCCCCCCACCACTCCAGCAACCCTCAGTTTGTTTCCTGAGATTAAGAATTCCTCATATCAGTGAGATCATATGATACTTGTCTTTCTCTGATTGACTTATTTCGCTTAGCATAATACCCTCTAGTTCCATCCATTTCGTTGCAAATGGCAATATTTCGTTTCTTTTTGATGTCTGCATGATATTACAATGTATGTAACTGAATGATATTCAATTACATACATTGAAGTATTTCAAAATACTTATGAAAGCATGTACAATCACACATAAGTTTGAGACACTTTAAATTTAGGGCAATTTTAGACATCTGACTGGTGTGAGGTAGTATCTCATTGAGTTTTTGATTTGGATTTCCCTGATGCCGAGCGATGCTGAGCACTTTTTCATGTGTCTGTTGGCCATTTGGATGTCTTCTTTGCAAAAATGTCTGTTCATGTCTTTTGCCCATTTCTTGATTGGATCATTTGTTCTTAGGGTGTTGAGTTTGATAAGTTCTTTATAGATTTTGGATACTAGCCCTTTGTCTGATGTCATTTGCAAATATCTTCTCCCATTCTGTCGGTTGTCTTTTGGTTTTGTTGACTGTTTCCTTTGCTGTGCAAAAGCTTTTTATTTTGATGAAGTCCCAATAGTTCATTTTTGCCCTTACTTCCCTTGCCTTTGGCGATGTTTCTAGGAAGAATTTGCTGTCGCTGAGGTCAAAACCTCAATGAGATACCACCTCACACCAGTCAGAATAGCTAAACCCATTCTGTCGGTTGTCTTTTGGTTTTGTGGACTGTTTCTTTTGCTGTGCAAAAGCTTTTTATTTTGATGAAGTCCCAATAGTTCATTTTTGCCCTTGTTTCCCTTGTCTTTGGCAATGTTTCTCAGAACAAGTTGCTGCAGCTGAGGTCGGAGAGGTTGCTGCCTGTGTTCTCCTCAAGGATTTTGATGGATTCCTATCTCACATTGAGGTCTTTCATCCATTTTGGGTCTATTTTTCTGTGTGGTTTAAGGAAATGGTCCAGTTTCATTCTTCTGCTTGTGGCTGTCCAATTTTCCCAGCACCATTTGTTGAAGAGACTGTCTTTTTTCCATTGCACATTCTTTCCTGGTTTGTTGAAGATTAGTTGACCATAGAGTTGAGGGTCCATTTCTGGGCTCTCTATTCTGTTCCATTGATCTATGTGTCTGTTTTTGTGCCAGTACCATACTGTCTTGATGATTACAGCTCTGTAGTAGAGCTTGAAATATGGGATTGTGATGCCACCAGCTTTGGTTTTCTTTTTTAACATTTCTTTGGCTATTCGGGGTCTTTTTCTGGTTTCATAAAAATTTTAGAATTATTTGTTCTATTTCTTTGAAAAAAGATGATGGCATTTTATAGGGATTGCATTAAATGTGTAGATTGCTCTAGGTAGCATAGACATTTTCACAATATTTTTTCTTCCCATCCATGAGCATGGAATGTTTTTCCATTTCTTTATGTCTTCCTCAGTTTCTTTCATGAGTACTGTATAGTTTTCTGAGTTGAGATTCTTTGCCTTTTTGGTTAGATTTATTTCTAGGTATCTTATGGTTTGGGGTACAATTGTAAATGGGATCGACTCCTTAATTTCTCTTTCTTCTGTCTTGCTGTTGGTGTATAGAAATGCCACTGATTTCTATAGATTGATCTTATATCCTGCCACTTTACTGAATTCCTCTATGATTCTAGCAGTTTTGGGGTGGAGTCTTTTGGGTTTTCCACATAAAGTATCATATCATCTGCAAAGAGTGAGTTTGACGACTTCTTTGCTGATTCAGATGCCTTTTATTTCTTTTTGTTGTCTGATTGCTGACGCTAGGATTTCTAGTACTATGTTGAATAGCAGTGGTGAGAGTGGACATCCCTGCTGTGTTCCTAACCTTAGGGGAAAAGCTGTCAGTTTTTACCCATTGAGAATGATATTTGCTGTGGCTTTTTCATAGATGGCTTTTATGATATTGAGGTATATACCCTCTATCCCTACACTATGAAGAGTTTTGATCAAGAAAGGATGCTGCACTTTGTCAAATGCTTTTTCTGCCTCTATTGAGAGGATCATGTTTCTTGTTCTTTCTTTTATTAATGTATTGTATCACATTGATTGATTTGTGAATGTTGATCCAACCTGCAACCCAGGAATAAATCCCACTTGGTCATGGTAAATAATCCTTTTAATGTACTGTTGGATCCTATTGGCTAGTATTTTGGTGAGAATTTTTGCATCCATGTTCTCAGGGATATTGGTCTGTAATTCTCCTTTTTGATGGGGTCTTTGTCTGGTTTTGGGATCAAGGTAATGCTGGCCTCATAAAATGAGTTTGGAAGTTTTCCTTCCATTTCTGTTCTTTGAAACAGCTTCAGAAGAATAGGTATTAATTCTTCTTTAAATGTTTTGTAGAATTCCCCTGGGAAGCCATCTGGCGCTGGGCTCTTGTTTCTAGGGAGATTTTTGATTACTGCTTCAATTTCCTTAGTGGTTATGGGTCTGTTCAGGTTTTCTCTTTCTTCCTGGTTCAGTTTTAGTAGTTTATACCTCTCTAAAAGAGCATCCATTTCTACCATATTGTCTGTAATTTGCTGGCATATATTTGCTCATAATAGGTTCTTATAATTGTTTGCATTTCTTTGGTGTTGGTTGTGATCTCTCCTCTTTCATTCATAATTTTATTTATTTGGGTCCTTTCTCTTTTATTTTTGATAAGTCTGGCCAGGGGTTTATCAATCTTATTAATTCTTTCAAAGAATCAGCTCCTAGTTTCATTGATCTGTTCTATTGTTCCTTTGGTTTCTATTTCATTGACTTCTGCTCTGATCTTTATTATTTTTCTTCTCCTGCTGGGTTTAGGCTTTATTCGCTATTCTTTCTTCAGCTTCTTTAGGTGTAAGGTCAGGTTGTGTATTTGAGACCTTTCTTTTCTCTTGAGAAAGTCTTGTATTGCTATATGCTTTCCTCTTAGGACTGCCTTTGCTGCATGCCAAAGATCTTGAACAGTTGTGTTTTCATTTTCATTTTTGTCCATGATTTTTCTTTAATTTTTCTTTAATTTCTTGGTTGAGCCATTCATTCTTTAGTAGGATGCTCTTTGGCCTCCATGTATTTGAGTTCTTTCCAACTTTCCTGTTATCATTGAGTTCTAGTTTCAAAGCATTATAGTCTGAAAATACGCAGGGAATGATCCCAATCTTTTGGTACTGGTTGAGACCTGATTTGTGACCCAGGATGTGATCTATTCTGGAGAATGTTCCATGTGTACTAGAAAAGAATATGTATTGTGTTGCTTTGGGTTGGAGTGTTCTGACTATATCTGTGAAGTGCATCTGGTCCAATGTGTGATTTAAAGCCTTTATTGCCTTGTTGATCTTTTGCTTAGATGATCTGTCCACTTCAGTGAAAGTGGTTTTAAATTCCCCTATTATTATTGTATTATTCTCGATGTGTTTCTTTGATTTTGTTATTAATTGGCTTATATAATTGGCTGCTTCCATGTTAGGGGCATAGATATTTACAATTTTAGATCTTCTTGTTGCATAGACCCTTTAAGTATGATATAGTGTCCTTCCTCATCCCTTATTATAGTCTTTGGTTTAAAATCTAATTTGTCTGGTATAAGGATTGCCACCTCAGCTTTCTTTTGATGTCCATTAGCATGGTAAATGGTTTTCCACCCCCTCAGTTTAAATCTGGAGGTGTCCTTGGGTCTAAAATTAGTCTCTTGCAGACAGCATATCAATTGGTCTTGTTTTATTATCCAATCTGATAGCTTGTGTCTTTTGTTTCGGGCATTAGGCCATTTACATTCAGGTAACTATTGAAAGATATGAATTCAATGCCATTGGATTGCCTGTAAAGTGACTGTTATTGTATATTGTCTCTTTTCCTTTCTGGTCTATGTTACTTTTAGGCTCTTTATTTGCTTAGAGGACCCCTTTCAATATTTTTTGTAGGGCTGATTTTGTGTTTGCAAATTCCTTTAGTTTTTGTTTGTCCTGGAAGCTTTTTATCTCTCCTTCTATTTTCAATGACAACCTAGCTTGAGATAATATTCTTGGCTGCATATTTTTCTCGTTTAGTGTTCTGAATATATCATGCCAGTCCTTTCTGGCCTGCCAGGTCTCTGTGGATAGGTATGGTGCCAATCTAATGTTTCCACCATTGTAGGTTACAGAGCTCTTGTCCCATGCTGTTTTCAGGATTTTCTTAGTTTCTGAGACATGTGTGTTTTACTATTAGGTGTCCGGGTGTTGACCAATTTTTATTGACTTTGAGGGGGGTTCTCTGTGCCTCCTGGATTTTGATACCCGTTTCTTTCCCCAAATTAGGGAAATTCTCTGCTATAATTTGCTCCAGGGTACCTTCTGCCCCCTTCTCTCTTTTTCTTCTTCTGGGGTCCCAATTATCCTAATGTTGTTTTGCTTTATGGTATCACTTATCTCTCGAATTCTCCCCTCATGATCCAGTGGTAGTTTATCTCTCTTTTTCTCAGCTTCTTTATTCTCCATCATTTGTTCTTCTATATCACTGATTCTCTCTTTTGCCTCATTTATCTTAGCAGTTAGAGCCTCCATTTTTTTTTGGACCTCAATTATAGCTGTTTTGATTTTGACTTGGTTAGATTTCAGTTCTTTTATTTCTCCAGAAAGGGATTCTATAGTATCTTCTATGCTTTTTTCAAGCCCAGCTGGTATCTTTATAATTGTCATTTTGAACTCTAGTTCTGACATCTTAGTGATGTCTGTATTGATTAGGTCCTTGGTAGTGGGTACTGCCTCTTGTTCTTTTTTTTGAGGTGAGTTTTTCCATCGTGTCATTTTGTCCAGAGGAGGATAGATGAATGAGAGAACAAAACGCTAAAAGGGTAACAACGACCTCAGAAAAATATACACTAAACAAATCAGAAGAGACCTGAAACTGGGGTGGGGGGAGTGGTGAAGATAGGAAAAAAAAAAAAAAAAGGTCAGGCGGGAGACTAGAACAAAGCCATACACTAGATTTAGGGTATATTTTGGTTTGTTAGAAGAAAGTTTATCTCAAAATTTTAAGGATGGAAAAACATACACACACACACACACACACACACACACACACATACACACACACATACACACACATACACACACACAAAAATAAGGTTAAATACAATGAAGGGATAGAGTATGACTGTAAAAATAAAAATTAAAAAAGATTTTAAAAAAGGAATTGGTTAGATAAGATGTTGGTTGAAAAAGGAAAGAAGAAAAAATTAAAATAGAAAAGAAAAAATAAAGAAAATTAAAAAAATTAATTTTGAAAGACTTAAGAATTATGGAGAAAAAAAGTCATGAATTCTATGTGCTGTATTCCCCTAGAACTGGAGTTTTTGCAGTTTTCATTGACTGGTAAACTTGGTCTTGGGTAGATGTTCTTGCTGATCTTCTGGGGGTGGGGCCTGTTGCAGTGATTCTCAAATGTCTTTGCTGGAGGGGAAATTGCCCCACCCTTGCCGGGTGCCGGACTAAGTAATCTGCTTGGGTTTACTCTCAGCAGCTTTTGTTCCCTGAAAGATTTCCATACAGCTTTGGAGGACGAGAATGAAAATGGCAGCCTCCCAATCTCTGGCCCTGGAGGAGCCGAGGACTCCGGGTCCCACTCCCCAGTGAGCCCTCAGAGAAAAGCAGTTAATTACTCCTGTCTCCCTGGTCTCCGGCAGCACTCCGTGCTCACCCGGCCTGTGACCATGTGTTTCTGTCTCTGGCACACGACCCCATTTGGAGTCTCCAAACCCAGCAGATCCCTGCAGCTCCTCTTGGGGGAGGAAGGGGAGGTCTCCTGGATCTGCTGCTTGTTGGGTCCCTGCTTGAAGAGCAGTGGCCCAACTATGCCGTGGATCACTGTTTATGGCAACCCCAAGCGGAGATCCCACTCCTCAGCTCCGTCTTTGCAGCCGGCTTCCCCACTCCAATACCTGGGAGCTCTGCCGCACTCCGGCACCCCTGGTCTTTCTGTGACCCCAAGGGTCCTGAGACCACACTGTCCCAGCGAGGGTTCCACCCCCCCTCCCCCCGCTTAGCCACCAGAGCAACGTCCCTCAGTGGAGCAGACTTCTAAAAGTTCCGATTTTGTGCTCTGCTGCTCTGTCACGTGCTGGTAGAGGGCTGACGGAGGCTCCCTCCCCGCCACCGTCTATCTTCCCCTATATCGCCTGGATTCACTTCTCTGCACGTCCTACCTTCCTGAAAGTGGTGGACTTTCTGTTCATAGAATTGCTGCTATTTTTTTCTTTGATCTCCTGTTCAGTTTGTAGGTGTTCAGAATGGTTTGGTAGCTATGTAGCTGAATTCCTGGGACCAGGCAATATTTAGGTCTCCTACTCCTCTGCCATCTTGCTCCTCCTCAACTTTAAACACTTTTAGTATTGGTATATTTTCCAACACTGTCTACCATAAATTTCACATTTTCTTTCATCTTTGAGTTAAATATAGGTGCATATTTTCCTGTGGTTATCTGGGCAAAGACAAATGCCAGAACACAAAACCAGATAATGCACAGTTTTTGTAGACTAAATTAGATCTGATTGAAAAAGAAAATCTATTTGTAAATTCTGAAACCTGGAATTGCGGTGCCCATGAACTCTTTTCTCAGAAGGCAGTTCTTGGCTGTCCTGATTTAGTAAGTACAAAAACTCATCAAAAGATAAGTGTAGGTTCTGCTCCCATTCTGGCTTTTATTCTTCTCATTATCTTTGGAATAGCCAATCTATGCTTATCTTTGTTGCTGGAAGCTATAGGAATATAGGCTGAAGGTGGTAGGTAGCTGTGGTACAACTGCACTGTTACGATTCTAGCAATGCACAGTAAAATTGATTAATTATCTGCTCACAATTTGTAAAACACTTTCTTGGTCTAGAAGAATAGAGAGGAATAGAGTTTATGTATACTGCGGCTATAGGTAGAAGGGCATTAATCTGATTGGTAGAATTCTGCATTGAGAAGGCAAAACTATCTTTGTATATTGGACCAGATATATAAAATAATTTGTCAATAATTTTCCAACAGTAAATAAAGATATGCAAGAGCTACATATAAAGGACAAAGCTCCCCTTGCTATCTCCAGTACTCTAGGATTTGCTATGGGCCTAAGATATCTCAATCTAGCAAACACCAACCAGTGGGAAGAGAGCCAGGCCCTTATATGCAACTTTATTCCATTATATTATGGACCAGATCCAGCTGGAATGATTAGGAAGAAATATGCCTAAATAATGAACATAGACCTTTAGTTTTAAAAATGGACTAAGATTAGTTATCCTGGAAAAATATGAACATATTAGCACATGATACAATGAACAGAAATCCTACCCAAGAGAAAACGTGCCAAATTGTTAAGTATTAAAATCCCAGACGACTCCTTCCCTGCTACATGATTCATAAACTGTGGTTTCATAAACTCTGAATGGTGATGTCATGACAAGAATAAGAAAACTTTTTTCTTTTCTTTTTTACATTTTCGGACCAAAATATGTAATGATACACAGGATGTATGCCAAAAACTGCTATGCTGGAATTGTTCTCTTTATTACATTTTTCCATCTTTCTTTTTTTTTTTTTAAGATTTTATTTATTTATTTGAGAGAGCAAGCAAGCACAAGCAGGTAGAGGGGCAGAGGGAGAGGGAGAAACAGACTCACCACTGAGCAGGGAGCCTGAGATGGGGTTCAATCCCAGGATCCTGAGATCATGACCTTAGACAAAGGCGGACGCTTAACCGACTGAACCACCGAGGCACCCCATCATTTTTCCAAGTCTTGACATGTTTATTTCTTAATATTTTTATTTTGCTAAGCGTTAGGTACCTTTATTTCATATTTTATTTGCTACTGTGGAAATACTAGTTCCAGTGCATTTAATAATAATTTAAATAATGCTGTTATTTTTTTCTGACCTAAGACTGTATCTTAAACAGATACTTTGTTGGTGAATTCCTGAAGGGAAGTGGTCTTCTGTTCCCTTTATGAAACATTGTTTCACTTGTACCTACCGTGGTGGGAAAGGCATTGTGAGCATATATGTATTTACTAACACTAGACTGTATGGATGAGAATTCCTTCGTAATAGTACAAATGTGACTAAAGAACTGAGGATCTTCTATATCTTTTCTCCTAATGGAGCCTATTGGATAATTACTTAAATTTTGAAAAGAGCACCCCAAAGAGAGTATTAAAACTGATTCTTACTTAAGGGAATTTTTACCAGAAAAATAATATACAAAATGCATTACTGTGAATTACCTTGTATTTTTCTATTGATCTCCACCAATAGTTCAGGCCTATTTGTTAGTATTTGTAATTTATGCTGTTTCAGTAGGCTCTGACTCTGTATTTTTATAGCTTCCCCAAATTTGCAAACATTAGAAATTAGTGGTAACAGATAGGTGTTAGATAATAGATAATCAATTTAAAGAGAATGTTCTGATAAGGTAATCATAAACAAAAAAAATATTCTAACAAACTAGTAATTTTACACTAATATCTTTATTTTTAAATTTGAATTTTACTATCCTGTTGTTTTAACTGGAGCATATCCTATTCATAGAATATAAAGTCAAATTTTAAGCCATCTATTAAATTGAAGCACAGAGTCAATGAATTATCCAAAATCCCTCTCCAAGCAAATGAGTGGTAATGAATGGCTTGTTTTATAACTGTATTTCTTTTTTTTTTTGTTAAGATTTTATTTATTTGCGAGAGAGAGAATGAGAGACAGAGAGCATGAGACGGAAGAGGGTCAGAGGGAGAAGCAGACTCCCTGCTGAGCAGGGAGTCCAATGTGGGACTCGATCCCCGGACTCCAGGATCATGACCTGAGCTGAAGGCAGTCGCTTAACCAACTGAGCCACCCAGGCACCCTAACTGTATTTCTGTATTGAGATACTTGATATTTAAAATTTCAAGATTAGTCAAATCTCATTCTCAACAAACAGTTTTTAGGATTGCTAAATTTATAAAACAAAATGACCTGTGGAAAAATAATTGATGCAAACTTCAAGCTTTTCATGTTACTGAGATTATTACACTTAATTAAAGAGGATATGTCAGTGTATTTAATTTCTAATTAGAATGCAAATCAAATGTCTGCCTTTTAAAATGCCTTACATAAATTTTCTATCTTTACTTTTTGAAAGCTGAAAGTTAGAATTATGTAAAAAATAAATAAGTAATAAGGATATTTTTTGTTTCACCTGCTCGTGATCCTAAAAATTCCTTACAGGCGTTCTTTCATTTATTTGAATCAAAAATTTTTGACTCAAGAAAGAAGAATGACACACATTATTAATATATTTAGTATATAAATACTAAAAATATATCCCAAGTAGTAAATGTACCAAGTATATGAAGAAACAATTTACCCAAAATACAAATATCGAATAATCCTTTGAAAAATATGACATCTGACTAATTTTTCAAAGAGATTAAGGCTAAAATTTTAAGTAATTTTTCAACCACCAAATTAATAAATGTTTTAAAAATGATGTAACTCAGTGGCTCAGTCTGTTGAGCATGGGACTCTTGGTTTGTGCTCTGGTCATGATCTCAGGGTACTTAGATCGAGCACCATGGGGAGCCCATGTGGAGCCCTACCTGCAGCCCTGTATGGGGCTCTGTGCTGAGGGAGGAGTCTGCTTCTCCTCTCCCTCTCCCTCTCTCCCTCCCTGCTTGTGCAAGCACATGCATGCATGCTAGCGCGCATGCTCTCTCTCTCAAACAAATCTTTTTAAAAAATGATGTAACTTAGTGATTTTTAAAGAACAACGAAGTGGACATTTGTATACACCATTACTGAGAGTGCAAATTTGTTTCCTCTTTTGAAAAACAACCTGGAAATATGGATGTGAAGTAATGATAATTTCTTTGTCCTTCTCTTGATCACCATCCTCATCACATGTGCTGTAAAGCTACTGGACTAGTTTTTCTACTACATTAGACATAAAATAACATTTAATCATCACAAATGCCATTCCATGATAATAAGGATAGTAGTTCTTTCCATTTTTGGGGAAAGAAAACTGAGGCCAAGAGGAGTAAGTAAAATTGTTCAAAACCATGAATATGATAAATAGGGCATACATGATTTGAGAATAGTGTTGTCTGATTCCAAATGTGGTTGATATGGCTTAGTAGGCAATTATCTGTGGAGCACTTATAGATAACATCAAAACAGCATGGTACCTAATTTACCATAGCAATATTATCAAATGTCTTTCTTAAAATTTTGTTCATGACCCTCTGAAATGATGTAGCATTGGCCATTAGCAGTAGTTTCAAAATAGTAAGATAGTTACCCAACTATGGTCATTATGTAATGAATTTTAAGGAAACTCAGTTTATATAACACCCCTTACATGGATTTCTATAAGACTTAATTACATGTCTCACAGTGAACCGTATCTCTGTCTTTCTCCTGAATGGCAACTTGATACCTTCTTTCCAAAGCCTTGCAGTTTATATTTAAAATGTTTAAATCATAAGTTCTATTGGATATATCATATGCATTGGTAATAACAAAAAGAATAGTAATTTAAGTGTTATTAACTATCAATGGGGTAGGAAAATATTCCAAGGTAGAATTTTAAAAATATTTGAGTTACTTTTTGAGATATAATTTTAAACAAACAGATGCTTGAAATCATTTTAGATGATTTTAATATATCAGTGTTCCGGACACATTTTTTTATATTAAAATATTGTACACATCTATTGAAATCTTTCTGAGATGGAGAAATAATTGGTAAGTTGTAAGTACTCTATATTTGGCTTCCTATTAGAAGTCTTACTTGAAAATATTGAGGTAATTATATTAAATGTTTCATAGATGGTTTAAAATATAGTATTAACGAATGTTAGGAAGCCACATTCATGAGAGCTATCATTGTATTATCATGATTCTTGTGGTAAAATATTACTAGAAGAGGTATGGTGTTTTCAAAATTTGTTTCAAGAGTGTAAAAAACAATTAAATGGTAAATGTCTGCAGTTCTGGAGAAAATAAAGTGAAATACAATTCTCTAGATCACGAAAAGTAAGCAATATGCAATTTTTCAGTTTGATTATTTTAAGATATAGCCGACTTACCTTGAATTATAGACTAAAAGACTATATATATATATTACATAAATCTAGTATCATGGAAATAATACTTGTTATTACTGATATAATTCAGTAGGGTTTTACATGGGTTCAGAACATTTTTTTAAAGTTTCCCATATGTTTTTGATAGTACTACTTATAGAAGGACTTGTATTCAATGCTTATTACAAATTGACCATATTTTAACTTATCTATAGTGATGAAAAGTCACTTAAAAGCTAACCTTTACTGAAATGAATGAATAAAGCTAACTAGCCATAAATGATCTTGCCTTCCATTGAAGTAGCAGACATTTTCTCTGAGTCTCCTTTGTTACTTTTCAATTTTCTGTCCTGAATCATAGCTTTGTACATATATATCGTGACTACTCATCTTGTAAGCTTGTTGAGGGCATGATCTCTTATCTGATTAATGCTTATGTAGTATGAAGGACTGAGCCTGAATGTTGTGCTTAAATGTGATTAAGGGGGTACCCTATTCCAAAGTGTGGAAGTGGGTGAAGGTTTCCATACAACGAAGCAAGAAATTCTTCAACATCAGCTGGTTGTCCTACAATTTAACTCAATTCTGACACTATCTAACTGGAGATGGTGTTAGATTCCACAGGTTAAGGAGTCCTACAAGACTGCCCCCTACATTAAATGATAATTGCAACCTCAGGTTGTTACTTGTGCTTCTATAGGATCAACTGGCTATAAATTGCAGGTTCCCGTGAGCTGCTCTTTGGATTTCAGATGCCAGTCAAAAGTCTTGGTTTTTACCTATACGTTGACCAACTGGCTATAAATCAGAGATTCCCAGGATCCCTGCCTTGGGTTTGGTTAATTTGCTAGAGTAGCTCATAGAACCCAGAGAAATATTTTACCTAGTAGATAACTAGTTTATTATAAAAGGATGTAACTCAGGAACAGCGAGAGGGAAGACATACATAGGGCAATTATGAGCTCTCTCTGAGCATACTCTCTCTGAGTATGCCATTCTCCCTTAAATCTCTTTTTGTTCACTGACTGGGAAGCTCTCCAAACTCCATCCTGTTAGGTCTTTATGGAACTTTATTATATAGGCATGATTGATTAGCTCATTGATTTGACTATAGCTCCTCTCCTTATCCCAGAAATCAGGAGGTGGGACTGAAGATTTCATCTCTCTACTCATAGTAGGTTCTCCTGGAAACAAGCCCCTATCCTTAGATGCTTTCCTAAAGTTACCTCATTAACATAAACCCAGTTGTGGTGGAAAGAGTCTTGTTATCAATAACAAGACAGTCATTTCATCTTTATGGTTCTGGGGCAATTTTAGGAACTAAGGACAAGAGATCAAATATTCTAACAGAAGATGTTCCTATTGCTCTCATCAGTCAGGAAATTCCAAGGGTATTTGGGATCTGTGAGCCAAAAACTGTGGATGAAGACCAAATGTATATTTCTTATAAACCATAGTATTTCAGAGATAGAGAATTAATACAATTTTTAAAATAGGTGAGGGAATGAATAAACTATTTCCATCTTCGGTTCATCTCTACTCTGCTAGCTTTGAGATAAGAAACAACAGCACATTTGATCAGCATCTTTGGTTTATTATAATAAAAATCAACATTATTAATATAGTAATATTGAAAAACTAAAGATTAAATGAAAGTTGGAGACAAGTGTGAAATTACACAGAGCTCATTTTGGTGTTCTTGGCATGAAGAAGCAATGGAAGGAAAGAGGAATTTATATTTTTGTGTAGTACCTGGTTCAAAGAGGTTAAATGTTCTTGAATGGTCACAGATTGCTGGAGACTCTATAGACAATTCCACTTGCTGGTTTAATGTAGCTTCCAAACAATGTCATTGCCATAAATAGAACAACTTATTTATTTATTGAATGAAAAATGGATATTACCAGGAATATGTGAAAATACTATCATCATTCTGTAGGCCAGTATCAACTTTTTGTTAGATTTTTTGAAGAGAGACTACTGTATATTTTGAAAATTAATAGTAGCTTTAAGATCTGTGTCTTTAAATTAGATGTGTTACATAGCAACTATGGTACACATATAGTAATTGTCCAAAGTTACTATTTATTGACAACAGATATTTATCATCTTGGTCATATTCCTGGGGAGAAAATTAGATCATTGTTACCTTATCATGGCTATATATCCAGGCCACCAGTTCATCTTTTAAAACCCCCACAAAAACAACTACATCTTCTTAGGCCCTTATTTTGAATTGATCTCCATGTTTGCCATCATGAAGTCTGCTTAATTAAACTAAGAAGCAAGTCTCTTACTTAAGTAGAGATTCTGGAAGATGAAGGGTTAGTCTCTCCTTTCTGTAAGCACCCTTAATCATCATGGTTGATATATTGGTGTCCTTTCTCACTTAGCTTTATGTAGGGGAAAGTTCCCATCTCCCTTTCTTCCCAGAGTGAAAAGAGAATCTTTCTCATTGTGAAATCTGTATTCCTCACAAGACCTTCAAAGAAACTGTGGGGAAAAGTTGGTACATTGGTGTTCAGTGGTTGTAGGGCCAACTGTGCCCTCAGTAAACTCTGTATGGTGTTTGGTCCTGACTGAGTTCTTACACATCTCTTTAGAATGTAGGCTAATTAATGAATTTAATTTTTAGCTAAAATTTCATTTTCAGTCATAATTCTAGGATAACATAAAAAATTTCATCAGTATCCTGCTAGAATTATTTCCTAATATCAACCTTTCTTTAGAAAGCGATTTGACTTATCTAGCTCCCCATCCATTTATAGATTAAACTACTATCAAAATATCAAGGGCCAGTTCTCCCAGTTTTTTAACAGACAAACAAAAAACATGTAATTAATTAGTTTCTAAAGAAAGAGGACTTTCAACAGGAATCTTTTCACAGACCCTGTGAAATGTTCTTCTCTCTTATTGCATATATGCAGTTTATCTCTGCAAGTGGCACCTGCACTAGACCTAACCATCTGATTCCTGGAAGAAGGGGAAATATTCTATCAGTAGTAGAGAATTCTCTCCAAAGTCTCCAGTGACAAGGTGATATTTTGCTTATTACATCCAATCTGACTTTCTTCATTGCCACTTAACTCATGTTTTTAGATTTTCAAGGTCTTTTTTTCTTTTGTAAACTCTTACTCTGTATTTCCTTTTGCTTAAAATTCTACAATCTAACACCTCCCGTGTTGCTTCTGTTATCACTTTTTAGCGCCTCTTTCTTATTCCCACAAGTACACCTCACATTGTGAACATGAGATTTGGCAATTGTTGAGTTAATAATGGGATCTGCATAGAAGAGACAGAGTACACCAACTGATTTGGTTTCAAAATGAATCTTCATTTAGTCCTCAGAGGTATTATATGATGCTGTCAGTCACCAGTTATTGAACAGTGGCTTATTTTTTTTTGAAATGTATTCAGAATAAGATTCTTTTTTACAGCTCCTTGATTTCTTTAGTTTTCTTGATAGTATTTTCTTAAAATAAAATGTTTTCAAATCACGGAAGATAATTCCTCTCTATATACAGTACACTATTGTTAGGGTAGTCAGTTAGAATTCAACTTCTCTGCAAATAGGTGATTTTGTATAAATAACAGTAGTGAGCACAAAAAACTAAAATTAAAAAAACATTTCATATTAGTTAACCCCACGAGTTACAATTTATACACAGTTTATGGGCTAAAAAGGCTCTCTACTCTCACTGTTGTAGGCATTTGTTAGGGGGATAGGTTTTATCCTGCTGTCGACAGTACTATTTCTCATTAAAGCAGCTATTACTGTCTTATTTTCATCTTCCAGATTAAAAGTAGGTGCACATAATCATTCTTTGTTAGAATCCCTGTAGAAAGCAACCTTCCGCAAAAGTTTATAAGAATGTGAAGACTGCTGAGTAATTTCCAATCTTGAAAGTTGTGTAGTTTTCAGATAGTAACCCATTAAGTTGTAAAAGAATACTGACGATTAGCTTGTGCTATGTAAAACCCATCCCAACGATTAAAAGAAAGCTGAAAACTTACTGAAACTTGCTAAGATGTGCAGAGAACCAAGTGCTACCCAGCTCTTTCATTGAGTGCTAGTCTGACTTAGGCAGCATACCATCTGCTGTCTCAGTTTTCTGTTTATAAGATGAAAATGATAACTGTCCTGAATGCTTACAGACTTTTTAGTGGATAAACAACACAAAAAAACTAGAAAATTCTAAAATTATATTATGCGAATATTACATATGCAGAATACTGTGTGGATTATCAGTGTCATTTGCCTCTCTTCTTCTGATGGTCTAGGCATTTCACCAACCAGTGTGACCGCTGCCAGATAGATAGGGGGCAGAGAGTAAAAATGGTAACAGAAAAGTAGCATTAGTGAAATGTCTCTTATTGTCAATTAATTTACTTAGCTGTTAGTTTTTTGGGTAAGATGCTCAGGGATGAACCAAAGAGTGAAAGGCTTGTTCAGTTTGCAAATAGGTGAATCCTTAGAGATACACCAAGAAAAAATGATCATGAATTCATTATATAACATAATTTAATGAACACCATTTGTAAATCTGGAGAACCAAACATTTAAGATATGTTTTGTTTTGGTTTTCTAAATGCGAGCTCTTGTTAAAGTCATCATCCTAAATTTTTCTAGTGTCACAGAAGTGCTAGTTTTTCTTTAAATATTTATATCGTTAAATCCCATCAATCCTTGAAATTGTTTTAGCATAACAAGGAACTTCAGTGGTCCATATCTCTAGATATAATTTTAGCTAAACCTACATCAGAATAAATACCAGGACTGGTAAGCATAACAGAAATTACTCAGAGTAGTGCACAAGAAGAACCACTTTTCCTAATTATATTGTTTGGTCAATTATCAGATCATAATTTTGCCCTATCCTCTATATGAGGGACACCTCTTAATAGCTAACAAGAAATACTGCAGTCACTTCTCTCTTTCAGCTGATTATGATATATGTTTTTCATGGCACATTTTTTATTTTTCCTAGTCAACTGTGTTGTGCAGAAGTGGATTAATTATTATCTTTGGTTCTTTACATATTTTCAGTATTATTCCATGCATAACTTGTATCTACTTATTGTTTATTAACTTTCTTATTTGCTTATAAATCTTTAGTAAGTGCTCACTAATCATACTTCAGATGAACACTAGGACCTTGACCATGACCTAATTGTAGTTATGTGGTCCTCATCATCCCATTCATTCCGTATATTTTTCTCTTGTTCTTTTTCATATAGTTCTAAATTCATTTATATATGCATTAAAAATCTACTTATGTTAATTGTTTTTAACTTTATAAAAGGAGTAGCATGCCTTTTCATGGTACATTAGTCATAAGAAATTTTCAAACTGGCTGCAAAGCACACATGTAAAGTAGTAGAGTTATAGGAGGTTGGATGTCAAGAACATAATTTCTTTAAATTTGATCTATGAACAAAAGGCACTGGCCAGATGCTTCATTGGGAGAAAGAGCTAGTCAGTTTATATCTCATGCTTTGCAAAAGTTGGCTTTCAAAGAGATTTTACTTACTGTAGTTTTGAAATTCAAGGGGTTCTATTTCTTCTCTGGCCTAAGTATACTCTGTCTTGGCTTGAAATCTCACATGTCAACTCATGCATCTGAGTGACAAGACAGCCCATAGGGTGACCTACTGGATTCAATAAAATATGCATTTATACTTAGAATACACAAGGGCCTAACTAGGGTGGAGAATAAGTGGCCTGGAACATGGAGGCCGCCTAGAGAGCCCCCAGGCTCTATAGCATTAAATAATTCCTACAAGGTGATATAGACAGCCTGTATTCAAACAGACGTTCCTAACCTACCAATAATTTTATTTTCCTACTGTAGCAGTCAATGCTCCAGGGGAAGAAAATCCTTGCATGATATATGAATATAAGTGGTAATTTAAAATCTCATTCATTCTCCCAAAAGCAGTGCAAATTAGACTTTTATAATGGACATTTTTGAGGTATTGCCAATACTAAGTAAAAGAAGAATTGTAAAGCTAGGTAGAATTGTTAGTTGTCAGTCCAGATTTATGAAACAGCTAGTGAAGGATTAAACATTTTCTATTTATGGTACTGCTTCTAAATTTAGAAATAAGCCACCAACACATTTTAAAAGTAACATAAAGCAATATTAGGATCAAATAATTGTGTGATGTTCTTTTCCATTCTTCCATTCTGTTAAGAGGACATTTAGCTGACATAATAATGGAGCCAAAGTGCTATGAATCTGAATATTAACAACCGTGAATATTTCAGTAAGAGTGATAATAAGAGTTTTCATTTACTGTGAGTCTTTTCTGTGCCACATGTTCTACTTAGCTTATTTCATTCAAGCCATACAATTATGTTGATTATTTTTATAATTTTTGTTTCATACATGAGGAAACTAAGGCTGAAAAATATTTAGTAAACCACCCTAGTTGTAAATTTTGATACTGTATTGCCCATGTTCCTTTTTATGAAAAAAAAATGCTGAATCTCTTGAAAGTTAGACCTAAATGGTTCTAGCCTTGTGTCTGATTGAATGTGATGTACTGTATCTCTCTTGTGATCATCCACAGTAATGTTGCTATGCCTGAACATCTATCAGGAGGATTTGAGTAAAGCAGTGTTGCATAAAGTACTTATGTCCCTTGTTTTGAACAGGCTCTGTGATACTGTTTGTTTTCTCAAGGTTTGCCTTAGGAAGACATGATTGAGATGAAATTAGCAATCATTCAAACTGAGCAGTTATTTTTCATAGCATATTGTAAACACAGAGATTTTTGTGTTTCTAATTTGTGAATTGATGATGAATGAACAAACTTTCTCAAACACATTTACACATAAGAGTGATAAAGGAAAAAAAAAAACAACAAACCTGTAGTTTAATTTGGTATTTTTGTGTCAGTTTTGAAGAGCTGTCTTGGACTGTAGAAATCTCCATGAATTTAACACCAAACAGGAAAGCAAAATTAACAGATAGTACTGCATCCATTGGCAATTTGAAGAAAACTTTGTTATTAAACCCTCCTTAAAATAAACAAACATCTCTGCAGGTTTTTGACAAATCGTCTTCTTATAAAGC
The DNA here is from genome assembly GCF_003265705.2 of Callorhinus ursinus. Taxonomy (NCBI): domain Eukaryota; kingdom Metazoa; phylum Chordata; class Mammalia; order Carnivora; family Otariidae; genus Callorhinus; species Callorhinus ursinus. The sequence goes on along the minus strand of NW_027397070.1, from coordinate 22,995,434 downwards.
ATTAATTTATGAATCATTCCTTTTGTTAACCAGTTTCCATCAAAAGCTGCTCTACTGAATGGACTTGCATATTGTACTTTATTTTGCAGCCATATACAGTATACCCTTATAAGTTAATGAAAACTGAAAAACAGCATGCATTGTTTCACATTTCATTATATCTTTGGAAGGAGATTCTTTGGAAATATATAAATACCTGACCTGTAATTTTTGTATCATACTTATGATATGGCTTGGTATGATAAAGCCAAAACTGTTAAAAACAATAGCTAACTCAAAAAATATTATAAGGTGATAAACGTATGCAGCCATATACTTACTCTTCATCTTGAGGTTTCTCCCACTCATTTGCCCTTGAACTTATTTTATTAAAATAATGAGATATTTATTTTAAAAAACTATGAAATGCAGATGAGACAGCTGCTGGTTAGAGAGAATTTGTACTCAAGGATTTTGATACCAACAGACACGTACACTTGTCACCAGTTCTGAGCAGTTAACCAAAAAAATTGCTGAGGAGTGGTAATACTCGAATCCTTCTTGGGGGCTAGAATATGTCCTTGGCACTTGTCTTTATAATACCACGCTGTTTAGAAAGTGGAGACTCAGGAACTACTACATGATGAAAATAGATGCCAACCGCTTGCTGCCTGCTGAGATCTGCCAGTGTGAGTGGAAAGTAAGGAGGAGTACTTGTGGGAAAATGAGGTAAATATGAATATGTTAGCAGATGGAGAGCCACTGTTATTTTGACTTCCATGATGTACTCACGAGCTTTCAGCTTTGTCTGTCGCCATCTGTACTCGGTACATACATGGTAGACCTCAGTGCTCTGTGAGACGAGATTTAGAGCAGCTCTGTGTTGCAAATGTTGGAAATGTGGTGTCTCAGATAATTAGAATAATTCTTAAAATTGAAGCCTCTCAAAATTGACCGTTGGCTTTGGACTTGAGAATGATGGGGCAGGAAGAGTTAAAAGAGATGAACAAAGCAGCTGTGGTGGTCATGATTATGATGATTGTGTGTGTTGGTTGGAGGCAGGCTATTGCTCATCAGTGTTTCTGATTGAGTGTTTGACAAAGGCAGGCTAGTTGGTGTAAAGGGAAGAGGGAGAACACCATGGAAACGTAGAGAGTACATATGTGGTCATTGAAAGTAAATGCAATATGGAATATCAGTAATACAAGTACGTTTTAAAAAATTGAGATGTGTTTTAGAATTGTGGAGAGGGAAAGATGGGGTCAGTAAAGGCCCTTAAAATGACGTTCTCTGGGATTCTATCATGTAATGGTGAGCACTCTGGACTCTGAAAATGATGTTCTCATCCTTATGATTGCCATGATCTAAAAAATGTAAGTGAAAAGTTTTTGAAATGTTAAATTTTTTTTAAGACTTGAAAGTATGCTGTGAACATCAATTCAGTATTGCAAAAAAATACTGTCATCAATTTGTAAACTTGAAAAGGAAAAATGTATCTATAGAAGAGGAAGGGTTGGGATTGTAGAAAGGGACATTGCAGTAATATCCTTTTTTCTTTTCTTTTCTTTTCTTGTTTCTTTTCTCTTCTTTTCTCTTTTCTTTTTTTTTCTTTTCTTTTTTTTTCTTTCCCCCACATTCAATCCTTCAGCAAATCTTCTTGGTTGTATGTATCTTTAGAATATATGGAGATACTGACCAATTTCTCACCACCTCTACTACTAACATCTTGGTACAAGCCCAGAGTTGCACTGTATATGGCCTCTAATAGGTCTCCCTGATCCCATCGTGCTTTTTTATTTTTTTTTAAGATTTTATTTATCTATTTGTCAGAGAGAGAGAGAGAGAGAGAGAACACAAGCAGGGAGAGCACCAGGCAGAGGGAGAAGCAGGCTCCCCACTGAGCAAGGAGCCTGACATGGGACTCGATCCCGGGACCCTGGGATTATGACCTGAGCTGAAGGCAGATACTTAATGACTGAGCCACCCAGGAGCCATTTTTTATTTTTTAAAATATTTTATCTATTTATTTGAGAGAGAGAGAGTGAGAGAGCGCATGAGAGGGGAGCCGGACATGGGGCTCGATCCCGGGACCCTGGGATCATGACCCGAGCCGAAGGCAGATGCTTAACCCCTGAGCCACCCAGGTGCCCCAAGACTGGTATTTTTAAAGCAGACCTCTTTTGTACTGTGTCAAGGCACAAAGGAAACATACTAGCAGTTCAGGATACTAGTATCTGTTTGAACTAATTCCTCTTGGCTATTAATATGTTGGACAGATACCTTGGATCTGTAAACCTTATTTTACATTATGGTCAGCCGTATCATTTGCAAATTTCATTTCCTGTAAACTAGTGCATCATGTAAACACTGTCAAACAGAACTCTGATAGTCTGCTCAGTTAGATGTTGTTTTTAAAATTTCTAAGTTGAAACTGTTTTCTGCACCCTGGAAATAGTACTGGTTCTTTGCCAAGTCAGATTTCCTCCTACGCTTATCACTTTATATGTGGCAAAGGGAGTAAAAGAGTAGGAGGAATGAGGCTGGTATCTTTTCTTAGCATCACATTAACTTAGGCAAGGTTTTAGACCTACTTAACTCACATTTGCAATGGTGGTGTCATTACTTATGTGCCTTTTAGGGGTATTACTAGTTCTCAAGTGTTAAGGTATTCTTATATAAAGACTTCTAATATCTTGGGTTCCCCCCCTTCTGTATCCATTGCTACTCTCATACAATATGAGATTACCATTATAATAGCGAGATAATTATTGCTATTGGAACAATTCTCTGGGGTGCTTCTGCCTATCAGAGTGAAAGTGAATCATATAATCATCCTATAGTTTGAGAATTTTTGCAATAACACGTTGCCCTAATTACTACAGTAGAATTTACAATATCTCATTCTTCTTAAAGATTCCTATTAGGGCAAAAAAAAAAAAATCTTTCCTAGTTTGTCTTAAAAGTACTTTTCAGAAGGCACAATGAATGTTTGGGGACCAGTTTTGGTCGACTAAGTTTATCTATTTCTTCCTGTTTCATGAATGATAGTTAAAAAATGAACTGCATCTTTATCACTTTTGAAAAAAAAGTGAGAAAACAGTATTTTTTCCTTTCTCATAATATAAATATCATAGCGAACAATCCAAACTGTATTTTTTATTTAAAAATTGGATTATTAGTACTTGCTTGAAATGTTAATTCTTACCATTTTACTAACTGATAACAGAAACTGGGGACTAAATGTTAATGCTGTTGGCAAAAATCATTTATTATAGATACATAATAGGTATTACTTTCTTAGAACTATTGCTACTTAGGCTTAAAAGATGTATGCCAGGAACATTAATTATTTTATATATTAAAACAGTCATCCAATACTTAGTTTAAATACTATTAGAGGCTATTACCTGAACTCATGCAGTTCTTAGCTGAAGTCTGAACCCTAATATGTTAGGTTGTTTTTCCTGGAAATTTTTCACTTTATGTGTGTGTTTATGAATTGATTTTACATGTGCTAAAGTTTGGCTAATTTTTGAAGAGCTGTCCATTAGAAGTTTTTAAATAAATATTAAGAAGGGAAATGCACTACATATGGTAGAATTTCTAAATAATAAAAACATTTGAGCCTTTTCTTCTGTAATGGGACTACATCATTTACACTTTTTTTATGCCTCATTGAACATAGGCAGTTTGAAAGGGATGAACCTGGACAGAGAGAGAACAGAAAGAATGTTACAGCATAACCTTTAAAGAATGAAATGTGAACCTGAACAGTGGCAAGGGCAATAGAAATGGAGCAGACGTGATCTGATTTGAGAGATTCTGTAGGAACTGGAGGGTATAAACTGGTAGTGTAAGGACAACTCTGAGGTTTTTGTGTGGTTTAGCTGGGGGCGTGATACCGTCACTGGGGGAAGGAATAGAGGACATGTTATAAACAATTACTATCTAGAATAACTTTTTTCTTAAGTTATGTGAGATATTTTCCATACTTGTGAGATAGTGAATGTTTGTTTACTAGTGGTTATTTAGAAAAAGATTTCACCAAAGATAATGTTTATATCAGTACATTTTTATGTTGTAAATTTTGGACAATAATTGCTTCTAGGAAATATGCCTATAATTAAAATTAGATAACAAGAAGAGGCAGAAGTTTTTCATTAGATTGGAAAGTTTGCAGCTTTGGGTTTACAGACTATAGCATGAAAAGTGTTGTCAAGGTGTTTTCTTACCTAGAAAAAGCTAAACCTAGCTTTTGAGTTGATTAGAGCTTCGTTTGAAACTTTTACATTTATGTGCGTTACAAATTATTGTTTAAATTATCATCATTACATTCTATATCTCAAAGGGAAAGGCATTATTAATTTTAAGTTATTTTTTAGTTTATATCAAGATCTAAAAAAACTCTAGTATTCATCTATTTGATTTATAATTAAGGTAGAGAATGACTGTTGCTATGTGTGGAACACCTTGCAATTCAGTTTAATTTATTAAAAAATGATCATGTTTATAGGTTTGCTACTACAAAGAGACTACTAGTATTACTCTCAAAAAATAATCATTTTAAAGTAAGCAGTGTGGGATATTTCCTTTAGATGAAGCAGAGTACAGGGAACTACTGCCAAATCTGACTTGCCTTTAAAGAGCCAAAGGTGAGGCTTTCTAGAAGTTAGCTGCCATTTCAAAAACTTCAGGACGTCAAAAGATCTCCAACACTTCAAAGCCATGTCTTTTCTTCATCTATTTAGCATGATCTGTCATCCACTGGTGAAATATTCTCCCCTGAATTTCTAATTCATGAGAGATTTTTCTCAATGTATTCTCTATCAGAAAAGTATCATTTGAGTTGATTGTTGCTAGAGAGGTACTGCTCTTGGATGTGAAGACATATAAAATAATATTTGTAAATACAATGAGCTTTCGGTAAAAGTATCACTAAATACAATTTTCTATATTGCATAACTGTCTTTGCTTTTGCCAAAAATGTGTCCATCTAGAATAAATGCACTATATCTGCATCTTGAAAGATATGCTTCCCACAAGAAAGTTCAGCAATGAATTTTGGTTGATTTAGCATATGGAGGATGAAATTTCTACCAAGTAAACTGTAACTTTTTATAGTTGAACTAAGTTTTATTTTCTTCAGAAAAAAATATGTAGGGTTTTGCCTTAGGCATTGTGAGCTAGAATACCAGAAGTCTTGTCCATTTTAAAAACAAAAGCAATGAGTTTGAGCTGCACTGAGTTATTCTTAAGTAGCTTAAAAGCATCAAGAAAAAAAAAAGCAGCAAGATATTGGGGGAAGAGCAATGGCCTGGGAATAAGAAGGGCTGAACTCAGTTCTCTTACTAATTAGCTGTTTAACCATGGATAGGATGCCTTAAACTTTGGTGGCAAAGTTCCCTTTTCTGTAAAAGAAACAGGTTGTGCTGGATGGTCTGTCAGGATTCTTAGCCCTACATGTGTGTTTCAGATCGAAATATCATGGATTTTTTTCTTGACTAGAGCTAGGCAAGATCCTTCTAACACATAGAGTCTATTAGGATTTTTCTCTCTTTACTTACAAATGAGTGAATATCATTCTTATATCTCAGAGGATTAGCACAGAAAAACAAAAGTTGCTATGATGGAGGGACATTAATAGGATGGAGGGACAAATATCACATATAATTCAGCAAACAAAAACCAACTCCAAGGTGGAAGTCAAAGTTGAGAGCCAGTAATTACTTAAGTCAAGTAAAGACAAAAGCCTTGTGGAACAAAAAACCCAGAGAGTCATAAATGAAAATTTGGGTAAGGATCTGCAAAGTCAAAAGAATCAGGGTATGGACTCGGTTAATACTTTATATGTACCAGGAGCATACTTTCCATATCACATATTCATTTTTTTCTTCATTTAACAATGAATTACTTTGTATTTGATATTGCTTTAGGTTCCAGGAATTTTAAAATTAACATGTTTCCTAACATCTAATGCTTAAAGCTCTTACAAATCAAATGTCTAAAAACTGGACAAATATTTATTGAATATTCACCATGTGCCAGTAATTATCTTAAGCACTTTACCTGTATTATTTCATCTAATATATATATGACTCTATAATGTGGATGCTATTGTATATTTTTAAAAACTGATCTTTAAATAGAGTAGGAAGATTGCTGATGGTAAAACTGGCTCTCAGTGCCTGATTTGACTGTGTCCAAAGATCATGCTATTACACCTTCAATAATATTTTGTCTGTTATAAATCTATGTACATATGTCCACATTTGTCTTTGAGAATATACAAAACATGAATTAGGGAAGAGAAAGCTAATTGAAAAGTATATACTCTCATGCTGATGGTATCTTTCATATCTTTTCTAGGCACGCATTTATATATATTTACCCATAAAAAAACAAATGCTACTGTGTGTGTTTTTTACTTCTTTTCTTCACTTGAAAATATCTATTTTTATATGTCAATAAGAATTTATAAATTCAAATTCAACGAATGTATTTGCTGTGTTATTTTTTCTTTTATTTGCTGTGTTATTAATTAATCCCTTAAGAGTAAGCATTTTTAATATCTTTAAGCTTTTCTAGTATATAAAGTTCTAAGTATATTACCTTTGTATTTAAACCTTCAGGAACATCCTTATTTTACTATTTAGGATATTCTAGATAAAGTCGTATGGATACTTCTCAGAACTTTGTTACATTTTGTCAAATTGTGCTAAGTATGACTGCCTCTTTCCTCTTGCCCAACATGAGAATTTTATATATGTGCGTATTTATATATTCTTGATAATATGCAAGTTTTTATATTCATGGACCTTTGAGTGTTACTCAGGTTGAACATTTTTTTTTTAAGATTTTATTTATTTATTTGAGAGAGAGAGCACAAGCAGGTAGAGCCGCAGACAGAGGCAGAGGGAGAAGCAGGGTCCCCACTGAGCAGGGAGCCCGATGCGGGACTCGATCCCAGGACCCTGGGATCATGACCTGAGCTGAAGGCAGCCGCTTAACCGACTGAGCCACCCAGGTGCCCCTCAGGTTGAACATTTTTGTCAATGCTTTAGTTAGTCAAATTTTTTTTTTAAAATTAATTTTGTCCTTGAAGCTTGTCCATTTTTCTTTTTTCCTTCATTTTTCTTTTTTCTTCCAATTTTTTTAAAAAGATTTTATTTGTTTATTTGACAGAGAGAGACACAGCAAGAGAGGGAACACAAGCAGGGGGAGTGGAAGAGGGAGAAGCAGGCTTCCTGCGGAGCAGGGAGCCCAATGCGGGGCTCGATCCCCGGACACTGGGATCATGACCTGATCCGGAAGCAGACACTTAACGACTGAGCCACCCAGGCGCCCCTTCCTTCCAATTTTTTATTTAAATTTCAGTTAGTTAACATACAGTGTAGTATTAGTTTCACATGTAGGATTTAGTGATTCATCACTTACACATTAACACTCAGTCGTCATCACAAGTGCCTTCCTTATCACCCATCACCCATTTAGCCCACCCCCCCACCCACCTCCTCTCTAGCAGCCCTCAGGTTTTCTCTATAGTTAAGAGTCTCTTTTATGGTTTGCCTCTCTTTTTTTCCCCCCTATGTTCATCTGTTTTGTTTTTTAAATTCCACATATGAGTAAAATCATATGGTATTTGTCTTTCTCTGATTTATTTTGCTTAGCATAATACTCTCTAGCTCCATCTACATTGTTAAAAATGGCAAGATTTCATTCTTTTTGATGGCTGAGTAATATTCTGTGGTACATACACATACACACACATATATATATATATGTACATACATACCACCTCTTCTTTATCCATTTATCAGTTGATGGACATTTGGGCTCTTTACATAATTTGCCTGCTGCTATAAACATTGGGGTGCATGTATCCTTTCAAATCAGTATTTCTATATCCTTTGGGTAAATACTTAGTAGTGCAATTTCTCGGTCATAGGGTAGCTCTATTTTTAACTTTCCGAGGAACCTCCATACTGTTTTCCAGAGTGTCTGCACCAATTTGCATTCCCACCAACAGTATAAGAGGGTTCTCCTTTTCTCTGCAGCTTGTCCAGTTTTCTATTGGAGTATTCATTTCAGAATTTGCTTTGTAAATTTTTTTACATGTAATAATATTAACCCTTTGACATTTTATGTTCCCCCAGTTTGTCCTTATGCCTTTTAATTTTCCTCAGGATGCTTTTTTCAGATTTTAAAGGAGGTCAGTATTAATGTAGTCAAATCTGTTGAGGTTTTCCTTGAAATTTCTGCCTGTGGTTTCAAAGCGTTTTATTTTAAAATATGAAAAAGACTTGTTCTCTCAAAAATTGTTCCAAAGTATATGTGTATTTTATTAGGTACTGGTAAGACTATTGTAAATCCAACCTTTATTTTTTTATTTTTCTAAGATTTTGTTTACTCATTTGAGAGGGAGAGAGACAAACACAGCACAATCAGGAGGAGAGGCAGAGGGAGAGGGAGAAGCAGACTCCCCGCTGATCTGGGATTCCGATGTGGGACTTGATCCCAGGACCTGGAGATCATGACCTGAGCTGAAGGCAGATGCTTAACCATCTGAGTCATCCAGGCACCCCTAAATCCAACTTTTAAGAAAGTGTCTACAAAATGAGAGAGTTGTTACATCCATGGTTTATTGTTAGAACTATCCCATTCCACGACTTGGGGAGAGATTCTGATGTCTTAACTCAAATGAACAGAACTGTGAGTGCCCAGCAGGGCTACCAACTGGCAGAGCTGATGGGCCTTTACCTAGTGTGACTGGTCCTTGCTCTGATCAGTGCCCCTCCCTGTTTGTAAAAGCTTTGTCATATCCTTCCATTTATTCTGCTAAACTCAAGGTACAGCTTACTTCCAGGTGTCCTCTATTATGAGTGGCTTTTTCCTCCCTGGGGGCATGCATTTGCTTCTGCTCACATTTCCTGAAATGAACGTCCTGGTTTCTCATCTCAGTCATAAAGCTCTAGACTTGGCCCTTAAGTTGACTGAAGAATACTACCAACAACAACGATGAACATTTTTATTTTTGTTTTTTTGTTTCTGTTTGAAATGTGCTAGAGACTCCAGTAAGCATCCTTCATGAATAAATTTGTTCAGTCCCACAACCATTCAATGAAGTAGGTATTTTAAAATTATTTCCATTCCACAGCTGAGGAAATGGAGGCTTAGGGCTTTTAAAGTTGCCTATCTGGTGAGAGGAGTCTTTCCCCAGCTTCTTGGCCTGAACATCTTCACCCCTTTTCCGTATACTTATCCTGCGTGAGGGTCAGTTATCCAAACCTTGCCTTATCCTTTACTGCCACTGTTTCTAGGCCATGCCTGGTTAACATACTCACTTCAGCCATCCCATCCTTAACCACCACTGGCATTAACTGAAGGTAGCCTACCTGTTAGGGCTGCAGAGCTAATGGTCTACTCCCTCACTTTTGTGGACTCAATTATGTATGTGTATTGAAGAATTTTGTCTTACAAATTATTTTATCTTCCTCTAAATAGCACAGTAAGTCATACAAAGGAAGCTCTTCTCTGCTCCTGGCTGGCTCAGGTGGTGGAGCATGCGACTCTTGATCTCAGGGTCATGAGTTCAAGCCCCATGTTGGGTGTAGAGCTTACTTAAAAAAAAAAAAAGTAAGCACTTCATAACTTATTACAGAAATGACAAATATACAATGATAAGAATTAAGCATTCTGTGTTCTAAAATTTAGCTCTACCTTTATTTCCTGGTAGACATAAGACATTGTTTAAACTCTGTGACTTTAGTGTCCCTAAAGTTAAGCCAGCATGGTATATACACCAGGAAAAAGAATAAAAATCTGAGCAACTCTGGCAGCCACAAAAATGTGAATGATAACGTATTATGGAACATATCAAGGAGCTACAATTGCATAAATACTTCTCTAAGTTATCATTCCACTTTTAAACAACCTCAGATATTTTGGTTGAAAAGTTATAGACCAGTTATTTCATAGAGTAGCATATAGTTGTTACTAATGACATTAGAACATGGAAAAGCATATGAAATAAATGTTAAGTAAAAAAAAATACAAACTCTAAAGTTGTATATAGACTATTACTGTGACTACATATTTTGCAGCTAAAATAGACATATAGGCATAGCTGTAAACCTAATCAATAATAAAATCATTGTGTTGGTATAATGGGATTATGTTTCCCCCTTTTTCTGGATTATCATTAGTTTTGATATGTTACTTTTACAATTTAAGGGGAAAAAATCACACTGTTCTTTTTTATTTATTCCCTGTTCCCCAATATAGCTTCTTACATTACCTTGAGTAGAATGAATAACCTTGAAGAAAATATAATAGCACCATAAACATTTTATTTGTAGAAGTCTGGCCTGTGACAGGCTATAAGTTATTTGAAGAGAGATATAAATGATTTTTCAGGTATCATCTTCCAATTAAGTAAATTATTTTCTGATACAAAATTGGAACTCATGAAACACAAGAATTATTGTACTTGCCAAGCCTTTAAAGTTTTCTGCATTCACAGAGTTTATTACTAGGTTAGTTCCCAAAGAGTAAATATGCCACTAAAAAGATTGAGGTAGTTTTAAAATTTGGAATTACATGAACATTAACTGAGCAAAATTATCAAATATTAGTTATTTTATTTTGATTTTAATCATTCAATTTAACCAAGATTAGGTGTTTCTAAATGAAAAGTAGAAAACATTTTGCCAGAGAAGATTATTCTAAAAAGGGAGAAAGCTGCCATTATATAACTGTTTTTTGAATAAATAAGCATTTTGTTAAATTATATTTCTTAGACTTCTTCACACGATAATTTTTCTTCCTCATTTTGCTTTAGTTGATTTTAAAATATGTTTAACTAGTTTAATCTAGAGTAAAATTAAGTTGATACATTTTTAAATGTCAAGACAGTTCTACAACTTTCTGCATTAGCACAGACTGTGTTAAAATGGTAATGTGACATCATCCAGATTCTGTTACTTAAAAAAACAAAAATACAAACAAACAAACAAAAAGCCCTTCCATTAATGCTATTCATCGCAGGTAATAAAAGAATGCTTAAGAATATCTCTCTCCTTGGGGTGCCTGGGTGTCTCAGTTGGTTAAGCAGCTGACTCTTGATTTTGGCTCAGGTCATGATCTCATGGTTATGAGATTGAGCCCTGCATTGAGCTCTGTGCTGAGATGGAGCCTGCTTGGGATTCTCTCTCTCCTTCTCCCTCTGCCCCGCCCCCTGCTGGCATGCAGGCACTGGAGCTCTCTCTCTCTCTCTCAAATAAATAAATCTTAAAAAGAAAGAAAAGAAAAGAACACCTCTCCTTCCCCTGTAGATTCTATTCTGAGAGTCAGCTGGCTTTTACTGAGCAATATAAAAAACAAACAAAAAAACAAACAAAAAACCCCAAAAACTCACAACTCACTTGTTTCTTGCACTATCCACCCGTAATATTTTGGGATACTGAAACAGTGGTAAGGGTGATCTAGAACTACCTCCCCAACACCACCCCAAGTAGAGAAGGACAGTAATCTTCCCTTACTCTCTCCCACCAACTTTGAGATGAGGCCTACTGTAAACAAATCCACCATTGCTGGGAAATCATAACACAGGAATTCACTCCATGAAAATTTCTATTATAAACTTTTGGAAAAAATGTTTTCTCTTAGCTGAATATAAAATCACCTTCATTTCCATGCTTTCATTAATTGATGCCAGTAATGCCGCTGGAAATAGCTACTCCTGGGAGAATTTTTCATTCTTACTCTTGACACACATGGTGGGTAATCCTTTAGTGGACATCCCAGTAAACTGGAGAAGCCAGTCCCCTGGGAAGCGTCGTAAAATCCGGAGCTGAACCTTCACAATGAGCCTGGCTGTGGTGTCACTGGCTATTTTAATGTCATACAGAGGAGAGACTAGGGGAGTAGGAGGAGGTACCTGAACTTTATAGACATTAACTTTTAGGTTGCCCTTCGAATATAACAAAAGGATGCTAATTTCTTCCCAAATCTAATTCAAAATAATGTTAAATAAGCCTGTTGAGATAGCAGTTTTTGAGTATTTGTATCATGCTCTCATGTAGGTCATTGTATGTGATTTTCATATTTCTCTGGAGTATTTTATATATATATATATATAGCAATCAAATAGAATAGAATCGTATTTATTTCCAGAGCTCTCCTATGGATGTAAAACCTGAAAAAAATTATTTTTGCAAATTTCCAGTCCTCATTGTGAAAAAGATTTGACATTTCAAAGGCAATTTTAAGTGATTATTATTTGCATAGTAAATTCTCAAGATGCCCTGTATGCTCAGACACTTTGCAATGAGCTGAAGTCATTTGAAAAGCAATGCACCTGGCATTTGTATCCAAAAGAGGTGCCAGGTTTAACTAAAACATACTTTTAAAAATTTCCCCATTGGTTTAAGTTAGATTATGATATTTAAATTCCTTAGTTAAAGGGAAAATTAACCCCGAGAAATTCGATTTTTGAGGTCAGGAGAGCCTCTGCTGGGCATGGCTAAGGACTCCAGTCTGCCTTTGTTTTGCCTGATTTATTAAGTATCATACAGAATTGGATTAATTTTGGCCTCAACTGCCAACCCTCATCACAATCAGAGTGGCTATCCACATAAGTCTTTCCCTGAAGAGGCTTCAGAAAGAAAAACTGCTTATTCCACTCAGCTGTGATTAAGAGTTTTCTAGCATTTAGGGACAAATCACTGGTGTCAAGCTTTTCAGGTTAGAGATAAGAGAGGATTTCAGGATAGAGATAAGATTGAAGATTGAAGATTGAACAAACCAATAGGAGTGTCCATCTGCTTTGAAGCTGCCATAATTGTATTCAGTTTGTAATTTCCATAAAGAACAAATCTACTCATCTCAGTGTCGTCTTCCTTGAGACACCTTTTGAGGATCACAGATAGACAAGGCCTTAAAAAATTGGACCAGGTCTCATGAGGTTAGTTTGAGGCCATCCCAACACTGCTTTTGTCATGTTCACCCACCTAGAAATGCTTGGATTTGGGGCTTCTGCAACATTCTCCTGATGGCTCTCTCTCTCCTCACCTCTTTGTTCTCCTGAACCCGTCTGCTATCAGTGAAAAACCAACACCGCTTTCACTGTGCCACTGCCGGAAGCTTCTGCCCCTCATGGATACCCATTATTGTGGGATCAGGTCAGGTTTCCTTAGCCTGTTACCCAATTCTTAGCCTGCTCTGCTCCATCTTTATGCAAACATTTCATTATGTGAGAGACAGTGTGTTAGAGTTTTCACTTTAATTATCTTTTAAGTATGGAGCCAAAGTTTATTTTATATGGATTATGAATAAGATGAGTTAAGGTTAAAATACTAAATCATATTAAGTGATATATATAGTGTTTGTTATGTATTAGGCTCTGTTCTAAATACACACACACACACTCATTTGATCATTAGAACAACCTCATTTATTCCTCATTTTGCAGATAAGAAAACTGAGGCACAGAGGGCCAAATGCCTTGCCCGAGGTCAAATAGCTGGTAAGTGGGAGAGTGAGGGTTCATACCAGCAGTATAGCTCTAGGACACTATCCATTTACCCACTGTATTATGCTACTTCTTTAGCTGCTTCTGAATATTCAAAACTATGCCAGGCTATCAAAACCTTTAAGTGATGCCTTCGTTCAAGCCATTGTAGAGCACATTGATGGAGGAAGGAGGACGAAAGGGGACAGTCTCCTTCCCTAGAGCCCGTATCCAGAACCGTTACTGCATGTCATGCTGCAAGATTCACGTCTCTCCACTCCCAGATTCCCTATTGCTTGAAACTTGATTGTGTTACTTTCCCATTCCTATAACACATGTACTTTGTATGTCATTATTTTGATCACTCAGCTACCGATAGTCAGCCATTGATAGATACTAATGCTTAGTCTTTGAGGAGGGTAAAGGAAACCTTTCTCACATACTAAGAGGCTTCGTTTTTCCCCCTTTCCAACTGCCAGCCTTATTTTGGCTTCTCCTTTTTACTGTTTTGGCAAGTATTTATCATAAATCTTTGTGGCTTTTTGTTGAGAAAGTAGGAATTTATGAACATGGTGCCATTTTAAAGAATAGGATTACTTCCTTAGTGGCACCTTCACTATCTGTCTTTAGTATTAATTGCTCCAATTCGCACACTCTGAGTTGCTGGTGTGTCTCAAACCCTTGCCTTTATTCCTTCCAGACGTAATTCAGTTGCCCTTCCTCCTTCTCTGCCAATCCCTCTGTCACTTATACTGTGCACAGTAAAAACACAAGATTTAGAAAGTGAAATTGAAGAGACCTGTAGAATGAAGGAATGTATATATAAACACACACACACATAAAGTATAATGTTATATGTTATTAATATACATTAGTAATATATTATTAATATATCTAATATATCAATATATCACATTTATGGGTATAGACTACCGTATTTCAGAGGAAGATTTTGAGGACTTCACTTTGAATAAACATTCCTCCTGAAAGGTATCTCTGTTATTTAAGGAAAAGGAACCCACTCTTTCTAACATAAGTTGAAAGATAACAGCAAGTTACCTCATTGGACATCTAAGTTCCGTAAGTGAGGCACAGCCTTCTTACAAAAAGACTGAAACCAAAATTGGAAAATCAGGGAAGCTGACTCCTTCCTCTCCTTATCAAGGATAAGCAGCACTCACTCTTTCTCCCTCTGTCATCTGCCTGTCTGTCTCATCTCTCTCCATCCTTCAGTCTCTGTTTTCAAATAGTCCCAAGTGACTATGTGAATCTCAGTCTGAGTAATCTAAGTATGTGAGTATCAGTTAATTAACATACTTGCAAGAGAGGGGGAATTGGATTGATTTTTCCTAACCTCTGGGTTGTTTCCTCTGGGATGTCATGTCCACCTATGATCCATTAGTGGTCTAATCAACTGTGGTTCGTGTCTGCTGTCAACAGCAAAGCAACATAAGCCTTGTGGGTGCATATGCATAGTAAGTTAGAAATGAGTTTTAAAACTAAACTACCCAGCTTATCTTGCAGTAATTGTTCTAGAGAGAGTTTGTAAGTATTGTTACAAAATTCTTAGATTAGGCACATTGGTGATCTGTACTAAGTGCAATTCTTTCTTCAAGCATTTGGCCATTAAATTGAGCTATTAGGTACAATATTATACTTTAAGTCATGCCCATTATAGACTAAAGGAATATCATTAAATAAGGAGTAATTGAAAGAATACTAGAGTTCCCATGCTTTTGCAGGAAAGGAGTCAAAATTGTAATATGAGTGTTAAATGAAATGAAAATTACTTGGCACAATGCATGGCATATAACTGGTGATTCAAAAAGTAGAACTATTATTTTAACAATACTATATATATATATATATTCCTCTCCTTAGAAGTTTTCTTAGACATTAAGAACTCTTTTTATTTATTTATTTATCTATCTATCTATTTATTATGTTATGTTAATCACCATACATTACATCATTAGTTTTTGATGTAGTGTTTCATGATTCATTGTTTGTGTATAACACCCAGTGCTCCATGCACTACATGCCCTCTTTAATACCCATCACCACGCTAACTCATCCCCCAACCCCCCTCCTCTCTAGAACCCTCAGTTTGTTTCTCAGAGTCCGTAGTCTCTCAACTCTTAATTCCAGGGGCAGCTGGGTGACTCAGTCGGTTAAGCATTTGATGCTTGATTTTGGCTCAGGTCATGATCTCAGGGTCCTGGGATTGAGCCCCACGTTTGGCTCTGCTCAGGGGGGGTTCTCCTTGAGGATTCTCTCTCTCTCCTTCTATCCCTCCCCCAACTCTCTTTCTCTCTTTCTAATAAATAAATGTTTTTTAAAAAAGAATTCTTAATTCCAGAACAGCCCTTATTCATCTCTTTGTGTATATGAATTTCCCCAGTTTTCTAAGTTTACCTCAGTCACTATTTCCTATGTGAAAATTTAGCTGATTGATAAGGCTTACATACATAAAACCCTATTTCATTTCATTTTTAATTAGGTGCCTCATTTGGATGATACACAATGTTTATATATTGTATCACATATAATTACTTTGATTCTTGCATATTATTGACTGTTACTGTTATTTTAGTCTTTGGATATCTGTGCCTCCTCTTTCTCCACCTAAATTATGAACACTCTGAAAACACGAGCTAAAACTTATACTCCACACAGTATCTACCATTGTACCACTTGCTTGGAGCAAGCATTCATGTGATTTCTTTCAGGAATTGCACATAAATAATTCTCAAAAATTCAGTAAAATGGGACAGGAAGTATGAAAGTAATTTTAATAGAAATTCAGTTTAAGATTCAAATTTGTTGAAAACTGTTGTCTATGACATAGTGTTTATTTTTATCAGTTCTGTACTAAGCTTTTCAGGAATTATAAGCTTTACTGAATTATTCCTGTTCTTTTCAATGTCTTAGCGTTTATTTAATCAACATACACACACACACACATATATGTATATATATATATATATATAATATATATATATTAGAGATTTCTTTTCTAAAACTATCATTAACTTATCTAGAATTTCTTTTAGCAAACTGCAGCTAAACATAAATGCTTCAATTCTGCTAGTAAAGTCCAGTCTTGAAACTTTATGTGCTCTGAGCATCTGGTGAAATGTTGCTAATGTGTTCACTCATTTTAGTGTGAGAGGTGAGAAGGGAAGAACCCAAAATCATTGTTTAGTATAGAAATCTTCTAGGCCAAATTGTAACTTACATTAGTTAATTATTTTCATTTTTAAAACACTCCATTATTGGTATCAAGTAAATATTTCCAAAACTCCCATGTTGATGGTAATTGCTTGGGGCACTGAGCATACAGCTTCCTGTCCTTTCTTGGGGGATTCTGAGTCGGTGTCTCTCTTAGGTAGGAGTTGCAATTTTAACAAGAATTTATATTTTTAACTATAATTTCTATTCTGGCAGGATTTTATATTTTTAAAAATTACCTCAGGCAATTCTTATCATCCAGGAAGTTTAGAAAACATCTGTATGAAGCAGTTATCCTTCTTGTCTGTTCCCTTCATTCCTACTTACAAATCCTTGTAGACGTTACCTACCACAATCACTGGTTTTATTGGGAACATCTCTGGTGAGCTGAATTTAAAGGTGGCAAGGTGATTAGAGTTTATTAAACTTCTTTTTTATGGCAACCTAAGCATGATGTTAGCTGGTGAATTGTCTCATCACTTGTAAGATATTTCTAATTAGAACAATTTACTGTCCTCCATCAAACAGTATAGGGACCCCACAGATTTGAATTTAGGGACTGTTCCTGAAAGCACATTACTCATCTATGAATTTATTATATTCTTGTCGTTTCTGTCCTTTCAAAGTGTTCTTCTTTGAAATAACTTGAAATTGGGGTTTCAGGAAAAGTGAATGGCTTTGAACTTCAGTAGTATCATTCCCTTCACATGAAACTAAGAAAACCAGGATCATACAGTATTCAAATCTTTTTCATTAAGTATCTACCTTTGGTTTTTTTCCTTTTTTCTTTTTTGATGCCTTATTATGGTTCAGTCTGTAGTCTGCAATCATTACAGGTATTTGTGGGGCTTGAATGTGTTTGAGCCTCTGAGCACACGGTCTGTGAAGGAGCGAATGCTCACAGTGGGAAGCCACTTTCCTGAGAAATAAATGTACCACAGAAAATTTAAATTGCTTCTTTTTTTTTTTTTTTTTTTTACAGTGCTATTCTGTTTATAAAACTAAGACATGCTCTCTGTTGTTATTTCCAGGTCTGAATTCCCTCTGTTCTAAGATTACAATTCTCTTTCTTATTTCTATTTTGAATAAGAAGTTTGACCAAATGTTCTTCCTGGTGCAGCTGCCTAGACCCAGCTGGCTTTCTGTTTCCATCTCACAGTGTAGATATTTTTTTAACTTAAGGGGCAGGGAACTCTGAAAGTACTTAATTTTGACTCTTTCATGAAATAATTAAGAAAATCTGGGGTTTTTCTGATTGAACTTCATGTTTAGACTCCTCCCTCCACCCTCTTAGCTGGAAATCTGTGTAGCATAGGAACAGCAAACCTGTGCAGGGAGAACTCTTCAAACTGAGGTGTAAGTGATAAGCAGTTTTATGCTTGTATGACCAAAGTTTATTCCCTCAGATTTGGAAAGTTGTCCTCTTTTTGTTTGTTTTTTAAGTCAAATTTGAGGTAGTTCCTTGGTAGAATTTGAAGCCGTGTGCAATGAATAACATTGTATGCACCCTTCTTATTTAAATGTTTATAATTAATGTTTAGACAATGGCATATAATGAATATATGCTCTCAGTCAAATAAATGAATAAAAATTACTTTCTTGGGCTGCCTGAATTTCTACTGATGGGACTTGTGGACTACTATAGTTAGCTTGGGAGGTGTTCCTAGGTGAGCAGATATGGATCAAGAATACTCATGTTATCCTATGTTCTAGTCCATTTGACAGCCCTCACATAAAACCAGGGGCTTCCTGGCTTCTGCCTTCAGTGCACCATGGCATGACATTGTCTAATATCTCATCTTCTCAAGGGATGAGATATTAAACATTGAAATACAGTGCTTGTTTTTTTTACATATTTCCTTTCAATTTTAACACATTTTACTTTGTTCCTATTTTATTTTCAAACTATTTCAAAATCATTTCAGAGCCCCAAATTACTTTTTCTTTTCCTTCTGTATTCATATTTGCAGGCAGAGCAGTAAAAGTATTATTACATATGATTCAAGATCACTTAAAGAATCAGAGGTTATAACACCCCAAAACAGGAATGAGATCCCCTCAGAACATGTTCTGTGTTAGGCATAGCTAAAAAAGAATATTAACTCTCTTAGGGGTCAAATTTAATACCGACTATGGGTGAGAATGAAGAAAATGGTATTACCTATTTTTAATAAAAGAGAATCAGATCAGGTGAAAATATTTCATTTTACAATTTTGAAGTTCAAAATAAGAGATTCAAATTAATGTACACAGCTTCTACTATATTGAAAAATGTACTCTGGATCATACAATAATAAATCTTTTCCCACTACTCTGAAAATAATTCTCTTTCTTAGCATCTTTAACAAAACTTGACAAAAGTAGCTACAATAAGACTTAAATTAGTTCATTTTGGTATTAATTAACTCTCATAAAATTTTTGATAAGATCAATAGAGTTTGAGACTTAACAAAATTATGAAATAAAATACATTTAGATTACTTGGCATTTTCCTTTCAAGGTATTATTTAAGTTTAAGAGTTTGATATACCCTTTCTACAGGTTTCTCCTATTGAGAAACACACACACATACGCAAGAAAAGGAAAGAAAACAGGAAAGGAAAGGAAAGATAAAGAAAGGAAGGAAGGTGATTGAAAGATAGATCTATGTCATAATTCTGGAAGACAAATGAAACTAACTATTGCCATAATGCACAGTGCAGTAATCTTCACCCTTTAAAATGGTACAGCCTAGGGGCTCCTGGGTGGCTCAGTCAGTTAAGCTTCTGCCTTTGGCTCAGGTCATGATCTTGGGGCCCTGGGATTGAGCCCCCCATTGGGCTTTCTGCTCAGCAGGGAGTCTTCTCCCTCTCCCTCTGCTATCCCCCACCTCGTGCCTGCTCTCTCTTTCTCTCTCAAATAAATAAATAAAATCTTTAAAAATAAAATAAAGTAAAGTAAAATAAAATGGTACAGCCTAGTGCTGCCAGCCTAGGCAAGTAAGAGAAGTTTCCCCTTTACTCACTATCAATAAGTGAACAATTCAGAGATATTACAGAGACTAATAGAGGGGGGATTGATGGCATCACCTTGCCTTCTGGAGGTATGTCTCCAGCACATAATGTTCTGCAGAACAGTAGAGATAGGCTGGGCCATGATGGTTGAGAGATTTTTTTTGGTCAAAGAATATAGACTGTCTCAAATTCACTGGGACATAAATATATCTCCTTCTAGTTAAAAAACCATTGGAGGGCAGAAGAAAATATACCTTCATTCCACAAAGCCATACGAGTTGAATTTCTGGCCATTACTGGAAATTGAACTGGAAGCTCTGTATATCAACCCTGCCAAAAGATGGAATATTCTTGCAGTCCCAGAAGACAATGGATGTGCAAAGATTGATTCATACATCCTCTCCTTCTGTTAGAAGACTTTCTGAATATTATTAACCCAGGATATCAGCAGGATTACAAAAGCAGAGTGGTAGGGTCTTATGAAAAAGATAGAAAATTTTAAAAATTAACTGCATAAAAATGGGTAATATCTTCTTAACCACTTGGAAGAAGAATGCACTTTTGAAAATAATAATATAGTAAATTTCTATAGTAACAGTGGATGGTTTTAGAAAATATCTGCTAGTGTCATTTAAAAAAGAACAACAAAATTCAAATAAAAAACAAAATAAAACAACAAAATGATCATGTGACCTAAGAATAGGTAGCCATAATAAAAGATTTAAAAAAGATTTTTTAAACTCAGATTTAAAAAAAAGAAAAGAAGCTAAATGTTTTAAATAGCAGCAAAATTAAAATAAAATAGCATAACTAACTCCAAATATGGGGCAACGAACAGCAGAGTTAACAGAGTAGAAAATCAGATTAATAATATAGAGGAATATTGTTAAAAGCTTCTCAGTCTTCTTCAGAGCAAACATTATCTTCTCCCTGTCCAGTTTTTTTTTTCGTAAGTTACTGTTTATAGCATTCCCAAACCACTTATCCTATGGCAGCTTGAATGGGGAATTGCTTGTTTTCATGTATTAATTCATTTAATATATTAATTTATGGAAGGTCATGAGTTTGCATTGGTGTAGTCCTCACTGCATTTATCAGATGGTTGCAGAAAGCTTGTCTTCTGAAATGCATGTCGTTTGCTAATATATGGTGAATACTTTCTCTTCTGGAAAACCACATACCAACAAGGAATACTAAACCTTTTCAGTCTGAACTGGTAAATTGTATGTTAAAACATTTACAGTTAGTACGATTTATCTAACTTTCTCCTTTTGACTACACACCCCATTGTTAATTCATAGGTGCTTCATCAGAACATTCCCTCGCTCATCCCTCCAGCAATCGGATTCAGCCAGTTGTTGCAATATGTCAGCTTTGGTTCTGAATATCTCATGATGCTGGCTAATCTAGAACATCTGTAGTGCCGACATATTTTTATCCAGAGTCTACGTATAGCATGACATTTTTTAGTATGTTTTAAGCTTCTCTTAAGTAAACTTATTCAGTAAGGCCCTAGTGCTGTTTTTAACCAGAACACATTCACAAGCTGAGAGTCATCATATTTCTACTGCTCCTGTATAAAAATTAGCGATAGAATGTCCTTGAAAAATTTCAGACATCATATTTCTTTCCTAAAAGAGGTGACTCCTTTTAATCATTTGCACTTATTTATCTCTCACAGAGGGACATTCTAACTTGCCGTTTGTCTTCTGATTCATCCCTCACCCTATGGTTTCACATCTTTCTAACTCTTTAAAAATGTATACAACTTTCTTGCTAACGCTGACTCAATTGTCTATTTTAGTATAAGCGTTATAATCTGTTCTTGAAAACTTTTCCATGATTTGTTAATATTCTAAAATGTCATGACCTCTAAAACCTTATAAAAGACATTAGAACTTGAAGGTTTCTCCTTCCCTCCTCACCTTCCTTTCAGTTACTTGATACAAACCCATTCAAGCAACTTCACATTTTATTTACCACACCCCATTCTCACTCATATCTTAATATTTAACCACAAAAGTAAAATACAAAATAAAAAAATACTGTGTTTCTGTGGCTCATATTCCAGATCCTACTTTGTACATCAGAATTCTTCAGTATGTCATTTTATATTATTTATATTTATAGTATTTCCTCCCACTTTTTGAGTATACTGCGTGCCTCTTTACCATACTTCTACTGCTATGAATTCTAAAACTCTAGAGAATATGTATCCATAAATACCTTCATATTCATTTCAGTTCATTATTTTACACTACAAAAATGTTACATCTTGCTCTGTCATTTTTGTTTTTACATAATGCCCATGCTTTATATAGACTAATGTTCATAGTTTTAAATGGCGTTACATGATATTGTTTCTTCATCTTTTTAGACTGTTGAATAAAGCTGAATGAAATGTATGCATGCTTCTTCAATCATACTATTTTATTCAGTTCTCCAATGTCATTCTTAGTGTTCATTTGTTAGCACTACCTCCCAACATTCCCCATTTCCAGGTGTTAATGTCTCCTGATTCTTCACATTTTATCTTCCCTTGAAATCTTGCTTGGAGGAGTGCAAAATTATCTACTACTATCTACTACAACTCTACTTAGAACAGTGAATTCCAGATCTGAAGAGACCCTGAAAGATACCATTTTTTCTCATTCATTGCTTCAGGCAGTCATTCAGCAATACCCTTTCAAGCCCCCTAATTCCAGCCATCATAATAGGTGCCCAGTAACCACCTTCTCAGTTGGAATCTTTTTATCTGGACATCACTACTGAAATGAGAAATGATTATATAGCTCAGAAAATCAGGCATATATGTAAAATCTTATTCTTTCTGGGCATGAAAGCTATATACACAGTTAAAAAGATGGGAGAATGAATAATAATTTTCATTGATCCCTTAGGGGCATTAAGTATCATAGAGTTAGCTTTTGGATAGTTTTGGTACTACATTTTATATATTTAAAGTATTAAAGAAATACTGAGGTTATAAATATACAGCAGACCAGTCATTCCTCTTTCTAAAAAGCAGAATGTAAAACTTCATGATTTATGATAAACAGTACTGCTTTTTTTCACCAAATTTCCCCTTCATCATAAATAAATGTTGATGCAGTTTGGAGGGGAAAATAAAATCTGTCACATGAATTTCATTTGCTCTGTCAGACAATCAAAAATTACAGAGACTGCTGCCTACAACACTCTCCCACCTTCCCAGATGAAATAGAAGCTTCAATCAACCACGTGGATCAGCAATCTGAAGAACAAAAGCAGTTACATTTATTAAGCTAAACCTCCCTATTGGGGCCTATTTACAATTCTAGGAGCAGAGGGAGTGCCTAGCCTATAATATGACAAATCAAAGATTTTCAAATACTGTATACTATAATTTCAGCATGACATTTAGCATCTGTTAGCTCATCTTTTTAAATGTTCATCTATGGGGCTTGAATTTTCCATGGGATTAAAAGGCTGGCAGAAGCAGAGGTAGCCCTTCCTCTGCCATCAGCTAATAACACCTGTTTATGGAGCTGACTGCACCTGTTGAGTGTCAGTTCTCACCCACAGTCAGACCTTGTCAGACATTTCCAGCTCTTTCTAGCTCTTCAGCTCCTTTTATAAATTGGCTATGGGTTAGACAATTACTTAGTGGTTACAGAAGTGTTTCAAACATACTGTAATTCCATGACTATAAAACAACTCTTATCAGAATGACTCTTCTAAAATTTAGTTAACTAATATTCCAAAGATCTTTCCTCTTTTGGCCTGAAAGTGTACGGGATTTCAAAGCTTGCCTTTTTCAATTTGGCCCATAGGTGAGGGTGAGAGTTAGATGAATCTCCAGTAGGGAGGAAAGAGAGTAGTAAGTAAGTATAGTGAGAAATCCAAGTTAAACACACACACACACACACACACACAAAACAAACAAAAACAACCAGAAAACTTCTAGAACAGTTAAGATTTAAATACTCGGTATTTACTATATGAGGGAGATGCTGTGAAACTTGATTCTTATCTTTTACTGAGTAACAAATTACCCCAAATTTAGCAATTTACAATAACACAAATTTGTTATTTTCTAGAAATTTGCAAGTCAAATCTTGAATTTGGTAAAAACAAAGGACCCTAATATGTATTGAAACTCTACATAATTCCTTTGTAAGGAAAAATTTTATATTTAAAAATAAGAAGGCAAAGACAAGGAAAGTTAAGATATAAGAAAACTAGAATAACCAAAAGCTAAACCCTGACCTGGTCAACAGTTGACCATACTTGAAGAGGATAGGTAGCTTTTACTTAAAATTATTACTGTTTCGACATTTTTTCCGCTGCCATTATTGTGCACAGTAATAGAGCACCCAGTACATTGCAATATTATTATAGAGCAAGACTGTGTGAAATACTTTAAATTTTACTAAATAAAGGAAAATTTTCTTGATTTCTGTTACTTAAGGTGGACTCTTATAACAAATTAACCCCAAAATATGAGTGACATAACA
The DNA here is from genome assembly GCF_003265705.2 of Callorhinus ursinus. Classification (NCBI taxonomy): domain Eukaryota; kingdom Metazoa; phylum Chordata; class Mammalia; order Carnivora; family Otariidae; genus Callorhinus; species Callorhinus ursinus. The sequence goes on along the minus strand of NW_027397070.1, from coordinate 22,971,228 downwards.
TAACAGAAATATATTTCTTTTCTTTAAAGATTTTACTTATTTGTCAGAGAGAGAGAGAGAGAGAGAGAACAAAGCAGGGGGAGCGGCCAACAGAGGGAGAAGCAGGCTCCCTGCTGAGCAAGGATTCCCCCCCTGCCGATGTGGGGCTCCATCGCAGGACCCTGGGATCATGACCGGAGCCGGAGGCAGATGCTTAACCAACTGAGCCACCCAGGTGTCCCCAGAAACATATTTCTCATTAATGTAGCAGTTACTATAATATGCTTGTAAAGTTGGTGTCCTTCCAGAGTGTGACTCACAGACTTAAATGCCTTCAATCTTATGTCTCTACCATCCCTCATGATGTTGGAGTTTTTGCCTTCTAGCCGGAGGACAAGAAATGAGAGCATGGAGAAGGAATTCCAATTTCTTATCCTTTCATTTTAGAATTGGCATATGTCACTTCTGTTAACATTCCACTAGACAGAATTAGTTTATATGATCCCATGTAGATGCAGTGGGGCTGGGAAGTACGCCCTTGGTTGGGCTGGTTATGGTTTTTGGAAGGAAAGGACAAATCTTTGAAAGATCACTGGTCATCACTGGTTGCTGTATGTAAAATCAGTTTTAGGAGGGATCCTAAAGTCATCTAATATAACTGTACATCTGAGACATGAGTTCTTTCTATGAAATTCAATAAAGTGGTCACCTAGCTTAGAAGTTCTCAGTGTCACAGAACATACTGGTGTACATCTACCAGTTAGGAGATAAGTTGAAATCAGTGTGGTAAGTAAAAAATATACTTCTGTTATAAAATGGGTGGGTAGATTTATGGTTACCTTCACTTGTATTTGTTTGTGTTCTTTGTTCAAGTCAGATGGTGGAGAGTCTACATAATTTATAGGCTGTCTAATCTGTACATTGGTTCCCTTCATCAAAGTCTGGGGAGGCTTGTGAACATTTTGCAAATATCATCCGTATATGTGTGTGTGGTGAGGGGAAATGCTGAGAAACTTTTAATCTGTCTATGGGTGAATACTACACATGGTAGAATACTTATTAACACTCATGACTGTTTTTTCCATCTTTTTTTTTTTTAAGATTTATTCATTTATTTGAAGAGGTGGTGGAGGGGCAGAGGGAGAGGGAGAGCGAGAATCCCAAGCAGACTCCCTGCTGAGCACAGAGCCTGAGGTGGGGCTCAGTTTTAGGACCCCGAGGTCATAACCTGAGCTAAAATCGAGTCAGATGCTTAACTGACTGAGCCACCCAGGCATCCCTGTTTTTTTCCATCTTTAAGGAATCTTACTAGAAAGTTATTTTGTTGTTGTTGTTGTTGTTTTTAGTGACTAGAAGACCTGTCTTTTTGAAGTCTTTGGTCCCTAAATGTACACCATATTGAGCAAATCTACTACTTCCCCACTTTGGCATTCTTCAGATATTCCCAAAGAAATTCTATCTCTGTGCTCCTGCAACCTTTTACATGATATATCCTTGGACTATCTTCATCATTCTCCTCTGAACCTTGGCCAGTCTTTCCAATATCTTCTACTATTGCTGTATAGTTTTATGTCAGGGTGAAAATGGCAAACATTTTCTTATGTTATTCAGCCTTCATTTACATATTAAAGGATAAATAAAATCTACTGGCCAGGACCACAGTCTCATTACATTGAGCAGTGAACTGCCTAATGTATCAACTGTCACCTCTATGTAGTTAACAAAGAATAGATGCACAGAGAAATCTGTGACTAAACTCTTTATTGCTCTAGATTTTTGGCCCATTATCTGCATCCATTTTCCCATCTTGGTAGCCTGGTTGACATACGTGTTAGCTTCACAGGTTCCTTTAGGTTAAGATTAGAAGGAGGTTTCAGTGGGAAGCTCCATGTTGCCTTTTCCCATAACCATACTTTGCTGTTTCTGTGACTTCCAGGGCAGGGAAATACAGGTGGACATAGTCTCAGTCTACATTGTAACACCAGGTACATATAATGGAAATTAGCAGAGTGATCAGGAAAAAAGAGCAGAAACCAAACCAAGCCAAACCAAAACACACACACACACACACACACACACACACACACACACACACACACA
>NW_027397070.1:22851392-22969139 GCF_003265705.2 Callorhinus ursinus | reverse complement strand
ACACACACACACACACACACACACACACACACACACACACACACACACACACACAAACCATTTGCCCCAGTTTGGAATCATATGTCCTTTATTCCTCTCACGAAACCACTGCAGTTTCTCCCTTTATCACAGTGGTCCCCTTTGGGTATTCTTAAAGAATTCTTGATGGGCTTGGTCCAAATCAGGAAACTCACTTCCTGGGTAAGAGACTTTGAACTTCAGATTTTAAAGTGTTCATATATACAATGGAATATTACTCAGCCATCAGAAAGGATGAATATCTACCCTTTACCTACCTAGACATGGATAGAACTGGAGGGAATTATGCTAAGTGAAATAAGTCAACCAGAGAAAGATAATTATCATATAGTTTCATTCATACGTGGAACATAAGGAATAGTGCAGAGGATAATAGGGAAAGGGAGAGAAAACTGAATGGGAAGAAATCAGAGAGGGAGACAAACCATATGAGACTCTTGAATCCCAGAAACAAACTGAGGGTTTTGAAAGGGGAGGTGGATGGAGGGATGGGGTAACTGGGTGATGGGCATTAAGGAGGGCACACCTGATGTGATGAGTACTGGGTGTTATACGCAACTAATGAATTGTTGAACATTATATCAAAAACTAAAGATGTACTATACGCTGGCTAATTGAATTTAAATTAAAGAAAGATTTAAAGTATACTGTTCTAGCTAGTCTTTCAAATCTGCAGATAATAAGCATTATGGCAGTATTTATGGAAGGGGATTTTGGGGTTTGGAGGGGTATAATAGTGGAGAGATGTGGTGAAGAATCTCCTGAGGTACTTCCTGGAGTGGCTACCATTTTAGATCCCTCTGTGGTAAGCCATGGTTACTGACAGATGTGTGTCTCTCTCATGTTCCTCTGATGAGTAAGGAAGTAAAAGAAGTTGAGAACACCTGCCCTATACAAATGTTAATTCAGGACTGCCCCAGCTAACTATGAATTTTGAATTTGAATTCTTAAGGTTATTTGGAAAGCAAGTCCTTAGGTTCTCTATTCCATTAACCTTTATTATAAATTCCAATAGCAATCACTTGAAAAAAATTATACTATTCACAATTTTGTGCAACAATTGTGCTTCCCTTCAGCTTAAAAATAAGCAGTCTTTATTCATATTCACTGATGCCACATTTCTTCCACTGTCATAAAGCTATATGTAACTGCTCTGAATATTCTAATGCATCACACTGGAGTCTATTCTCAAAAATGTCTTAATAAGTACTGGTAGATGAAATAAGAAAAATCCTAAATGACAGGCAGTAAAAGACAGATTGCATTATTTGACATTGGTATTTTTTAATTTTACCCTTACATTTATTCTGGAGATTTTCTTCAATGGCTTTAAAGGTGACAAATGATGTCAGTGTAAATGTAACACTGCTGGGAAGTTATTTCCCAATTTCTGACCCAGCAGCTCCCCTCTGCAGCTGACTTAAGGCTGGAAATATATGATGTTCCCTTAAGTCTGATCTGTGAGATAAACCTTTTCGCTACTTGCCTTGGCTTGGAGGCAGTTAGTGTGTGTTTCAAAGGACTTTGCTCAGAGAAAGTAAAATGAGAAAAGTGATAGAACCACAAAGCTGTGTTTAAATATATTGAGAATCTAGTGATCACTACCAAATATTAAGAAGCTCATACTTAAGTAAGGTGGGAGTAAACCTCAAAAAAAAAATGAAGAGCTATTTATTTTCAGATCTTAACAAGAAGATATGAATTAAGAGTATATTGGTTGTCTTTCTGTCCATGAGGACTGCGAAAGCAGTGTGAGGTGATTTGAATTATGAAATCCTGTTTAGACTGAGTAAAGAGTTCTTCACATTTTTAGATAGTAATTGTTTTTAAACCATTATTATTATTATTATTATTACTATTATTCTTACATGAGAAAGAACACATTTAACAGAGAGCAACCTGGTTGTTCCCAGAGTGGGGTGAATGGGTGAAATCGGTGAAGAGTACACTTAGAGTGATGAGCCCAGACACATGTGTAGAATTGTTGAATCACTATACTGTACATCCTTAACTACTATAACACAGCATGTTAATTATACTTGAATTAAAAAAAGAAAAAGAAAACACATTTATAGGAAGTTCTGACTAGGATCTTTTTCACAAAGATGAAAGGGGTTGGTGTCAGTATCAGCCAGGAGCTCTGCTTCTGCTCAACTGTTATGTCTATTTAGAAATTCTGAAGCTTAAAAAAAAACTTTTTTCCATCCTTCTTATTATCTTTTGGCTTTGTGATTGTTAATGACTAAATAATGTTAGTGATCTTTCAAGTGTTTTCACTTTCTTAGCTAAATCTAGATTATTAGCAAAGGTAAACGAACTGATTTCTAAGTTGACTTCTATTTCTAAACAAAAAATTATGCTCCTTTGAAACAATACATCCACGATGGGTCCCTCCTCCTTTGTCCCTACTATATGAAAAAACCTTTGCTAGGCACAAAATCAGTTAAGAGCTTGTCATAAACTAATTTGTAATAGGGATGAATTTAACTGTATTTCTGTAGCAAAAGTCTCATGTATTCCTGCTTAAGATCATGTAATTTAAAATACAAATTTAAAATATGAAACACTCTTTCTTTGGCGTAATAGGTAGACTCTTTTGGATATAAATAAGAGTGAGGTTCCAAATATGAAGAACAAAACAAGTTTCAAATACCTGCACGGTGTTAAGAACCGTGCTGGACTGCTATTTCAGGACAGGCAAAGGCAGTGGCAAAATACCAGTTTTGTGAGTCTTAGCTGTTCATCTTCTCCTGAGATATATAAGAAGATGAAGAATCAAGTTAAGATTCCTCTGGAAAGAATTGGGGAGATGTTTCCTTCTCACCCCAAGTCAAATGAGAGGGTTTTTAAGATATCCTTCGTTGATCTTGCAGGAGGTCATCTGGGGTTTACAGGAGCCCAAAGGCCTGATATTCTCTTTCTGCCTGAGCCATTTGTAGGCAGTAGGCTCTGAGTGTAGGTGCTGTCTTGACTGTCTACCAAAGATATTCCTTATTGCATAAGAATGAAATCACTTCCTATTAATGGTGGGAGCAAAACTCCTCATTTTCTATGAACCATAGTGGAAAACTGGGAAGGGAGTCAGCCCAAGGTGAATCTAAAGGGGATTTTGCTAGGAGTGCTGCCTGGAGGTGCAGTTTCTGTGGAGTGTACCTGGTTCAAGTATTGAGGATTAACATCAGAAATGGCCCGCTGGAGAGGTGCATTGCCATATCTCCAGTCATAGTGGAGGATTTCCATGTGACCCACATAAACATCCAACAAGATAAAATATTATCTTTATCTTGCAAGTACCATGGAAGGGAGCCAGGTGATATCTGAGGCAAAGAAGACCTCTCCCCTCCCTTCCCTTAGCCTTTTCCATCCCTTGATATAACTTCCTAAATGGATTCAGGGAACAGAGGGAGGTATTGGGGGTAGGCATGAGAGAAGATTCTGACCTTTCCTTTGTCCTCAATGAAAAAGGCTAAGCAGTACCAAGCTGAGCCAAGGTGGAGATTGGGGAAAAGCCTTAAATTCTGTTGGGGGAAACTAGGAGTTCCCTGGACTGGACACTTTTGTTACTGAAATGGTGATATTTAGCACGTGAGAGCAACATGAAAATATTGTAGTATGTGGAAGTAAGAGGAAAATATTTCATGTAAGGGTTAGAGAAGCATGAGTCCATGGTTCAGGTTTAAGAGAACAGTGTGGCTAAAAAAGTAAATTGTTTTCTGATTATAGTCCATGGAGTTCTGCTCATTCACTGTAATGACTAAAGACACTACAAAGATGCATGAAATTCATTCATAGTATGTAAATAGAATTCTTGTCTGTCACACTTAGGTATACAATAGAGGGGGATGACATAAATGTGACGGATATTAACATCATGTACTTAAATTTGACTTTGGAAAGTGGCTCTCCTTCAATCTGACACCCCCCCCCCACTTTGTATTTACTTCTCTATTTTGTATACCACATATCCTGGTTCAGGCTTTTTAATTTAACTTAATACTGGGACAAAGCTAAGGAGATGCCAAAGAAGAGAATGGATGATCTCATGACAAGTGGTGAGAAACCATCTTTTTGAAGGTTATATGCATTTCACTATTTTCAAGTCTTCCTGAAGGGAGAATGTTCTCTTTCCCTTTACTTCCTAGCCCCTAACCACACTTTCCTTTTTACAAAGAATTATCATTTAAGAGAAACTCCAATCAAAATGTTTCTTTTTCCACTTCTTTCACAATAAGCCACACCCCAAAGGGAAGGGAAGTTCACAGTATGTCTGCTTAAGTGGCAGCTTTCTTTCCATGTTGTAAGTTTTATGGAACCAGTATAAATTATGGATCACAAACACGTTATTATTTTACCAGTAGTCCACTGACTACATAATTTCCCACTAAGATTTCCTATATAATCTGCTCACCCATAACCACAAGAAGTTTTTACTTTGTTACAGCAAACCAAGTGCTCATTCACACCTTCACAGAAAGCTTCTGTGTTGGCAAACCATTTCTCTTCAAAGTTCCACAGTGGGGCTGACTCTGTGGTGCAAGTGGGTTCATTTCCTTCGTTCCTTCCTTCGTTCCTTCGTTCCTTCGTTCCTTCGTTCCTTCCTTCCTCTTTCTTTCTTCCTCCCTTCCTCTCTTCCTCATTTCCTCCCTTCCTCCCTTCCTCCCTTCCTTTCAAGGGAATAAGTATAAAACTGCGGCCAGTGATTTTTATATATTATTACTACTAGCAAGGTTTTTTAAAAAAGTCCTAAGTAATTACTTCCCCTTCTGTTGGCACATAGAGATCAACTCTGGGGAGTGGTAGCCTTGTGAGAGTTTCTTAAGAAAAATAACTAAGTGATATTTCAGTCTAAAACCACAAAGCTATGCACTTGTCACATGAACAAATTATTGACCCACATTGCTTTCTGTGTCCTTACGAGATTTATGGAAATAAATTATATTTTGTTCCATTGTGTTCCTTTCTTTTCTATTTGTCAGCCATCATACCCTCTACTATTGTGGTATCGAGAAGTTGAATTCCATTTCTGACTCATTGCTTTGCTTTTCCTATTTGTGCTTATCATTGCCCCAGACCATTTACAAAGGGACCACATGGCTCCCACTGAAGCTGGTTTTGCTCTTTCTCCTCCCCTCCTCCCTCTCATCCCCCAATAGCTTCTTCATTTTCTTAGTTTCTCTGTTTCTTATTGCCATCTCCCTCTGGAATTTTTTTTTAATTTTGTCTTATGTTTCATGATCTCAAAGGTTGAGAAAGAATGGGTAAGAAAGCAAACTGAGAAATTAAAGTTCCGTTTTTTTAATAATACTTTCCCATGAAGTCTTTCCTTGCCATCTAATAATAATAAAAAAAAATGAAGTTGGTGAAAATGAACTCAACTAATTAAAAAGAGAAAACACCCTGGTTACACTGTAAATAGAATTAGAATACACTAGGTGGGACTTGCAACCCTAATCATTGTACTTGTCATTCTTTCAAATCTGGGGGGATATAGGAGGGGAAAACCTTTGCTTTCAGAACACACAGACTCCTATTCCCTGAATGGCACACATACATAGCAAAGATAGCCACCGTCGAGTGATGGAGGTGGCCAAGGGCAGATACTCTTTCATGACCTTGCTGCTGTTTCCAGTGTCTTATTTCTTCCATCTTTCTTTTCGCATCCTCCGCCTCATCAGTATGGAGCTTGACTGTGAGTACCGAATGCCCCAACCCGGAACTTCAGTTGTCCTCCGAAAGGGAAAAAGCATAGCAGTAGATTGAAGAGGCAAACAGAGCTATGCTTCCTCCCTTCAATTTTGTCCATCCAAACTCCAGATTAAGCACTTACTGCCTTTCCCACCTTCTTTCTCCATGCCTGTCCTCTAGAGTAGATACTCACTGTAGAGCAGGTACGGTGAAGACTGTTTTACTCTTTGAAATATTCATCTTCTGGGGGCGCCTGGGTGGCTCAGTTGGTTAAGCGACTGCCTTCGGCTCAGGTCATGATCCTGGGGTCCCGGGATCGAGTCCCGCATCGGGCTCCCTGCTCGGCGGGGAGTCTGCTTCTCCCTCTGACCCTCTTCCCTCTCGTGCTCTCTATCTCTCATTCTCTCTCGCTCAAATAAATAAATAAAATCTTAAAAAAAAAGATATAACACGTGAAATATTCATCTTCTGGTAGGCAAATTAGGTCTTATGACAATACTCAGTGAAATTGTGATATATAATGATTTCAATGTATAACTGCTACTTTAAATCTGAGAAAAGTGACTGACCCCTCCTTCAGTGCATGATTGCAGTACTGTTACAAGTTAAGACTATGAAGCTAGGTGCTCAACGTATTTAAAATCTGCTGTCACCGAGTTTGCCCTTCCTTTTGTCTAACAAGTCTGATAAATAACCAAAGCTCCAATACAATGTGACTCTTTGGAAAACTCACATACATGCTTTACAGGCAGTAAACCAGGAAGTTTTCCTCTCTAGCAAGGAGATTCCAGGAAGGGAAACCACCACCAAAAGTAAGATGATTTCTTGGAGCACCTGGGTGGCTCAGTTGGTTAAGCGTACAGCTCTTGATTTTGGCTCAGATTATGATCTCAGGGTCATGAGATCGAGCCCCAGGTTGTGCTCCATGCTTAGTGTGGAATCTGCTTGAGCTTCTCACTCTCCCTTCTGCCCCCCTCAAATAAATAAATAAATCTTAAAAAAAAGAAAAAGGTAAGGTGATCTCTCATTTAAACAGGTACTTCTTGGGCGCCTGGGTGGCTCAGTTGGTTAAGCGACTGCCTTCGGCTCAGGTCATGATCCTGGAGTCCTGGGATCGAGTCCCGCATCGGGCTCCCTGCTCAGCAGGGAGTCTGCTTCTCCCTCTGACCCTCTTCCCTCTCCTGCTTTCTATCTCTCATTCTCTCTCTCAAATAAATAAATAAAATCTTCAAAAAAAATAAACAGGTACTTCTTTAGTGTCTCTAATGTGCTAGAGCCTGTGCCATGGGGTGAAAAAAAAACTGCCCTCAGCAAGGTTATGATCCAGTAGATATATGGGTAACCCTAGAACCTATGTAGGATAGAAAAGTAAGACTGCCAGGGAAGGCCTGGGATTGAAGAGTGTCCCTAGGTGTGTCCACAGCAGACGGTGTTGGACCTTCTTGCTCACCATATAGATATCTGAATTCCAACACTCAGGGTCTCCTTCCTGCTCTGGAGATGTCCTCATCAGGGCACCCCTAGTCAGTTGCAGGTGAAAGGTCTTTTCCCTTGCTGGGGATAATTTACTGGCATCTCAGTTTTAACCCTGGATTTATTCTTCATTGAAACATTGTTGTACAAAATTGATAGTTTCTATAGAATTGCCAAACCATGAAATAGTGAAAAATAGTGAAATAGAGAGAGAGAGACAGAGACAGAGAGAGAGGAATGTAATTCTTTACGTTTTATGTGCCTATTAATACTATTTTCATTTCCCAGTCTATTTTGAAGCTAGAAATCTCTTAATGCTTTATACACAGATGTGTGGTATCTGCAAGGAGGTAGTGATTTGTGGGGTTAGGGTACACATTCCGCATGCCATTCACTGTGCCCACTTATTTAATGTCTTTAAGCTTTTGTTTGTCCAAATGGAAATATGCATTATAGTAACACCTCCTGTATAGAGTCATTGCGAGGATAAATATGTTAATGCTCAGTTCCTGCCTTCTCTGTGGATTCATGGGCCGCTCCTTTTGCTCACAGCACGCCTGGGCACAGGCCTCCAAGCTGGTCTCTGACCAGGTTAAATGTGTCCCTTATTTCTGGCTGTCCCCTTCCTATTACCTCTGTCAGGAATGATGAGCCTCCAGACAGCCGCCTTCCTTACACTCTCATTTAGGTCTCTCTTCAAATCATCAGAGAGGCCTTTCTTGGCCACCTCAGCTAACTATTGGCTCATTATTCTCTTATCCTGCTTGATTTTACTTTAAGTGCACTTGTCATTGGAATTAGATTACGTTCTTCCTTTTTTAAGTATTTATTACTATCTCTCCACCACTAGAAAGTAAGCTCGGAAAGGACAGGAACTTTTGCTGTTTATGCATCATTAGATCTGGAGCAACTATGATAGTGCCTGGCACTAAATAGACATTCAGTAAGCATCATTTCAATGAATAAAGTTACAAATGAATAAATGTTTATGTATCCCTCAGCTGACTGCTTGTCATATAATAAGAACTCAAATTATGTTATCCATTGCCTTTTTTACCAGTATGATTATTACAAATTGATGCCAGCTTGTGATAAATCGTAGGATGAATACTGTGTTTGATTCTCAATTTCTGTACACAGTCCTGTTTATCTTTTCTCTACTACATGTTTTTTTTTTCCTAAGTGAGAACTGGAATCAATATATTTGACTGGTTTATCTATTTTCTGAAATCAGATAGAAAAATATTTATTCTGCTGCCCAGAATATATGCATCTGACATTGTGAGTCTATCCCGGGATAGACCGTGGAGGCTATTTTCCATCATTCTTAGCTTTGCCCTTGTGGTATTGTGTCTCTGTGGTAAGTTTCATTTAAATTTCAGGTACTGGTTTATATTTCTGTTAATGCTATTCTGCCTATTGGGATAATAACCGGTGTGCACAGATATGGTTTATCCACCAATTATTGATTTTGCTACTCTGCTAGGTGTCATATCTTGTACTTATCATTAACCTGATTTTCACAAAACTGTAAATTCTATGAGGAAAGGGAGTCTGTCTACTTCAACAGTGTGACCCTTTTGCTTATATTATAGGTGTTTAATGTATGTTCATTGACAAAGTATTTATTTATATGCTTATTGTGGTAGTTTAAATTAGATTATCCCTTAATCTTTCTAACAAGTCCTTCAGTGTAGCCAAAACAAACAAACAAACAAAAAAAATGACTTGCTTCCATTGCTTATCTTTTTAAGAAATTTACATCATCAAATAATTTTATGAGGTTTATGCAAATTTATTTTCCTCATGTTTGGATTAGCTACCAAACGACTGTGGTATTGTCTCTAGTTATAATTTCTCATCAAATTGTAATTTTTTAAAATTGCCATAATTTATAACTGATAAATTAATTATTGTGTTAGATCCAAGAGTTTTCCAGTATGAAAAAATTTGTTAATATCCATTGCTAATGTTTACTATTCCTCTTTCCTTCATCATGAGGAAGAGTATTTTATGTGTATGTTTTGCTTTGTTATTCAGTTACAGTTTATGGCTATTGCAAATGCCTGGATGAAACTTTCAAAGTTTTAAGTGTGCAAAGTGTGTTTTAGATTCCCCTTTACACTTTGTTTACTGCCTCACTCTGGCCTAGGGAGGTAGTAATTTCATCTTACCTTCCCTTTCTATCAAAGCCAGCTGTGACTCAGAATATTTCAGAAATCATTCACTTTAAAATATCATAACTGTGCTAAAATTACCCTTCTTTGCAAATTTGCATTTGTAACGACCTAAGGTCAGTGGATTTCAGTCACAGTGAATTCATTCAATGAAGTCTTCAGGGCATTCCTGAAAACTTACTACATACCCAGCCCCGACTCCAGTCTTGCTTAAACATTTTAAGCTAATGCTACCCACATGGCCCATTCTGTCTCTGCTTTCCATATTTGCCTTCCCCCACCTGCTGCCTAGTCTCCATGCAGCATATCTTGTCATGTTGTTCTCACCTTGGAAGCCATCCTCCTTGACTCAACTTGACCAAATCTCCTGTATTAGAGGACCTCAAGAGCCACCTTGGCCACGATGCTTTGCCTGATTACCCAGTTTGGAGTTCATCCATCTCACCTTTCAGCTCCCATAAGCCTTTATTTGTGTTTCTCTGTGAGGTGTATATTTTCTTCCTTGCTTTATAGTCGCTGTGCACGAATCTGTCTTTCCTATTATACTGTAATACTGAAGGTAGGGAATGCTGTAGAATGTGAAGGTGTAGTCCCCAAATGGAATCAGGGCTTGCCATATATATTCAGTTATTAGCTGTGACCTTGAATTTAATTCTACTTTTGGAAGAGATTAGGGTCTGAGAGAGGAGAAGTGATGGATTTCTATAAAATAATGCCGTGGATTCCAGGGAAAATAATCATATCTTTCCCTCATCTATCATAACTGTGGAGGAAAAGGGCACCCTTAGAGTGAGAGGAAGGCCTTTTTTTTTTCTATTTTTTTGACACTTCTCTTCCCAGGAATCTCTGGAAGCCTACAGCAAGGGTACAGTTGTGCCAAGTAAAACCATGGGGTTTATATTAGCTTTTCTTTTATGAACTTGGAGCTACCAAGATACAAACTAGAATAGTCTATTCTTTTTCACTCTCCTCTAGAAGAGGATAAAATTGTCAAGTGATTCTCAGTTCTGCCAGGTCTAGATATAACACTCGTGGGTGTCTCAGGTTGCCCTACTTTCCCCAGAGGCAAATCCTAAGACAAGGTTTCATGAAAAAGTGGTTTATTCGAAAGTATTCCCAGGAGTGAGAAATGGCACAGGGAAAGGAAGGTCAACAAGTAGGGATATGAGATCAAACAAAGTCCCATGGAAAGTACCTTGGACTCAGTCCCTCAGAGGGCTCTTTAGATAGTGGGGATCATACCTTAGAGCTGTCCTTTCAGGGGCATGGTTATCTATATGTTCTCACTGAGATCTGCCTCCAAGGGTTCATCTCTTCCTGTGTGTGGGCAAAGCCCAAGTCCAGAGCTTGAGGGCATCTCTTCTCTAGGGAACCACAGGTGCTTGCTCTTGGGGGTGAAAGCACGTTGGAGCTAGTGCACAAGGTGGTAAAAAATCAGAAACATTGTAGGGGTGCCTGAGTGGCTCAGTTGGTTAAGTGTCTGCCTTCGGCTCAGGTCATGATCCCAGGGTCCTGGGATCGAGCCCCGCATTGGGCTTCCAGCTCAGCAAGGAGCCTGCTTCTCTGTCTCCCTCTGCCTCTCTCCCTGCTCATGCTTTCTCTTCTCTCTCTCTGTATCTCTGTGTCTCAAATGAATAAATAAACTCCTTTAAAAAAAATCAGAAACATTGTAGATAGAGCAGTGGCATCATCTGAAACACCCAGCCTGCATTCCTGTCATGGGTTTGTGCAGAGAATCCTGGTGCAGGGGGAAGAGCTGATAGGAGCAGTGCACTCTACTAAGGCAGTGCAGGCAATAAGGAGGTGCAATGTCTGTCAAGAATTGACGAATGAAAATAAAATAAAACTGGCTAAAAGTCAGTCTGCTTTTTATTATCACCATGCACCAACAGTTCTTAATACTTATGCTGAAAAACTACTTCCAACCTCCCTCTCCCCATCCCCTGCACATCCTCCACTGTTAGGTACTCAAGTATATAAAATTTGAATCCATTAAAAAATATTTGGATAAAAATGTGTCTTTTTAAAAATGTCAGTCATTATCCCTATAGTTACAAATTATTTGGTATTCTTTCAAGCCACATGAGGAAAAGGAAAATATTCTTCTGTAACTATGAAGTAAAATGTGTCTTCCCACTACTGAATCATTCCAGGCATAGGGGCAGTGGAGAGAGAGGACCTATGGACTATGTGGGACTGTTATCCTCACATTTCAATTCATCCATTTCACAAATGTTTCTTGAACAACTGCCAGGTGATGGCTGTGCACATTTTGTGTTAAATGACTATGTAAGTATAAATTATTGTATAAATATGTATAGGAAACACACACACAACCTATATATGTATACCAATGATGCACATTTCTATCTGAACTGTGGTTCATTTCCTTATTTGACTTAACTCAATGCCATATCTCTCAATAGAGCCTGCTATATTTATCTCCATCATATCAAACTCTTCTAAAGAAAGACTCTTCTTGCCTTTGGAGTAACTTTTCTCCCCCCCCCCCCACTCCGGCTTTTTTTATTAACCAGAGCACTCCTGTGGTTCATTTCAGCATCCTGAGCAAGACAAAAGGACCTAATTCACTACAGAAACCTAATGCATAGTTAAATTCTGCAGATTATTTGCTAGTGAGTCAGCCTATTTACCAAGATAATTCAACTTGCAAATTAGTCATGTAGAAAGATTTAGTTGGCGAAGATAGAGTAGGCACATTTGCCCTAAAAATAGACACACTATGCTTGTTCCTAAAGCAGTACAGTAGCACCACACATAAGAGACAGTGAGGCAGCGAGAGACTTTTTTTTAACTTATCCAAATGATCAGTTCCTTTCCCTGAGAGAGCTTGGAGCACATTGCCAAGCATTTGTGCCAGCTTTTTTCTATCCTGGAAAATAACCCCTGGCCCATGCTAATGAATCAGGCACTAGCAGTACCAATTGGTCTGGTTCTTCTTTTGCTTTTTGCATTGCTGACATTTCCTTCTTCCAGCTTGCGAATCGCAGCTGCAGGGATAGAGACGGAGCATATTCTCGACTCCTGTCTCTCGAAAACGGCATCATGGAGCTAGAGGCTCCATGTACTGTACTGGCTTACATATCTCAGGAGTGGAGGCTGTTTAGAGCCTGATTAGGAATACTTAAAATCCTTCATAAAAATGTAGTGTGTCGGGCTGTAAGGTCAGGATGCCATGTCCTCCTACTGGGTTCTATCCAGTGGTATTTTTTTTTCATGAAACTTCATGGACATAGGTGCCAACTCTTTTTTCTGGAGCAGGACGTATGCTCTTGGTATGCCGCAAAGAAGGATAGCCAAGATATCTTTGCAGCATTGCAAACACTGACCTTCTTATCTTGGAGGTGAGCAAAAATATTTTCCATTTAGATTATTCTTTTAGGCTTTAGGTTTGCAAATGTAGTAGGAAGTTGAATCAATGCACAAACAGCTGGTAACAAGAGTACAATCAGTAAATGGATAGGTTGGATGTATCCATCCATTGGTATGTCTGAATCATGTCCAAATGTGGATGAGAATGTGGCAATTCAGTCTAGGGGTACTTCAGGAAGAGGTGCTGAGACATGGCCCCACGTGCATCTGACAAGCTCTAATGGGAAAAGATTCTTGACTGAAAAGACTGGGATTTTGTGGGGAGAGACACTGTACATAAGATATGACCTTATGTAGTACTCAGGAAAGTGTTGCCTTTATTAGAGTATAGCATGACTGCTCAGAATAAACCAGTGCTAGAGCTCATTAATGAGGCTTCTTCAGTAAATTACTCCTACTGTGGATATGCTTGCATATTGCTGGACCAAAATACCAAAATTTGCATGTGTTTTTCCAGCTGTGCTTGTTTGTTTAATTTAAAAGATCAGCTGCAAAAGAAATTCTGATCATATTCCTAAATTATGAGAATGGTCCCAGTTCCTTGATCACATTGAAAGGCTGACTTGTTTCACTCAGTACCTTCCTGTCATTTGTTGCCTTCACTCTGTCTTGTACTCCATTTGAAATTTGGTGAACCCATTCTATGTACAAACTGTGGGTGGATTTGGGTACAAAGTATGAGGAAATACTATGGCCACTAAAGAAATGCAAACATAGTTATTGTCTTCTAGCAACTTGCAATATTTCTAGAGTGGCAGCATTTTATATATATATTTTTATATATTTCATATAAAAAGGAAAATATATATAATATGGTTTGAATAATTGGAAGCATATCAAAGATATAGAATACAAAGGTATAAAATAGAATACAAATAATAGGTAATATTTACTGAAATCTATGTTCCAGACTAGGCTACAGTTGGATGCATTATCACATTTAATTCTCTCAGTCCGGTTGAGATATCTGAGGCACAAAGAGCTAAAATATCTTGCTTTAAGACTCCAGGGGCCCCTGGGTGGCTCAGTTGTTTAAGCATCTGCCTTCAGCTCAGGTCATGATCTCAGGGTCATGATCTCAAGTGGGGAGTCTGCTTCTCCCTCTCCCTCTGCCCCTCCTCCCTGCTCATTCTCACTCTCTCTCTCTCAAATAAATAAAATCTGTAAAAAAAGATTCCAATACAGGTGGCCCTTATATTTTTCTATTATTCAATGTTTATGCCCCTATTTAACTACTTTGGAATGGAGAGGGTTACTTCTCAGAGAGGTGAGCTTAAAGAAATTGGAAAAAGGCACAATTCTAGGCACTAAAGATAGAAAAATGATTAATGTGCCAAATCTTTCATCAGCTTTCCACATGGTGATAAAGACAGACAAATCAACCCACATTACACTCTGTAGTCAACATTACAGAATGAGAAATGTCATAGTCTGGGTATGTGTGTGTGACTCTGATGAACACACAGAGGACCATGCAAAACTCAGAGTAAGTCCTGTTCTCCTGGCAGGTATAGATCAGTGAGCTTGGGTGGAGAATTTAGATCAGAGCCAATGCTTTATTTAAGAAATGATCTGTCTGCCGGATACTTTCTATGGCTTCCCTGGAAATCTGAGGTATTACAAGGAAATGTGGTGGGTTGACCCATAAAGTGTAGTATACTGTAGCAGATGAGTGTGTCCATTTTCCTGACTTTCTCCTTCCTACTCTGCCTACGAACTCCACTTGGGGTTCCTTCTTTATAGATATTATATATAAATTTATATATAGAATTAGATATCTATTTATCTATATATACAGTTATATGTTTACATGGTTACATTGTGTAGTATTACATACAGTATATATTATATGTAGTAATATATTGCATATTATAGGTACTATTGTGTATACTGTGTATAAAAAGAAAATGTCATCTGCTCTGTTTGTCTGGACTACTAGAAATCAGCTACAGTTCATACATAAGCATGAAACATATATAACAACATTAGACCTCTTTCTAACCCCATTCAACTAGAATGCCTGAAGTAGTCATCCAGGACTAAAACCTCCAGCCATTTTTTAAAACCAGAATCTCTTATCTTCCATTTATCTATATGAGAGGAGCAACCTCTCAAGTAGAGAAAAGAGAAGGCTTTGGATATTAGAGATGTATTCATGAACACCTTTTCTGGGAGATGGCCCAGTTTAATGAAAACCATAAGCTGTGATCTTAACGGTTGAAGTACTGGGTGCACAGAATGCAGAGTCGAGCTTGAGGAGGCCTTTCCTGACAAGGATGGGCTGTTGACAGAGAGGGACCAGCTTTAGGGAGAGAGAAAGAAGGAAAAGTCCTAGAAAAAGGCTAAAGGTTTTTGCTAAGACAGGTGGGAACAGTGTAGATTTTCTGGAACACACTGAATGATACAAATACTGTTTTATGGGCCATGTTCTGCCAAGTTCATAAGGGATGAATTTGAGAGGGTTGAGTCCAAAAGCATAAAGCCCAGGGAGGCTATCTCAGTAACCTGGTCAGGAGGGAATGTGGTCCTTTATCACGGCATTGGTGGCAGAAACATAAAGTCATGTCCTCCCCAGTAGAGGAAAGATTTGGGAGGCTTAAATAAGCCTTTAATATTTGCCAGTTGTTACCGTGAATGCAAATGGCAACTTATGGTGACCCTAGAAAGTTTTACAGAACAAGCTAAACATTATGAGGGCAGTGGTAGCGGTATTTCATAGGTCACAGAAAGTGCTAAGCCAGGCGGTTAAACTGTGGGTAAAGGGTTCTGTGAGTGAAAATAGCTTGATGCTAAAGAAAGTCGATTTCCAGGCGTGCTAAGACATGCTGGTCTACACTTCAGAGCCCAATATATACTTAAGTAATATTCTCACTAATGTGTGCATCTAGTGAGGTGAAAATGTGCTCAGTTCCCCCATTTAAGAAATGATGCAAGATCTTGGGGAAAACGTACAGCAGCCAATACTTGCATTTCAGAAATGCATTCAGGAAGATGTCTGGCGATACACAAAGGAAATCTTGGCTTAGCTAAAAATTAAGGGAATCTGATATTTTTAGGAAGGTGCAGCCACTTTTCTTTGTGCATGACACTCCCACTAAAGCTAAGTATAGTAACTGAGAGCATTGCTGGTCATAAAGTACAATTTTATATTGCAGGATTGGTTTTCCTTAAAGCATTGCATTCCTTTTTTTACCGGGTGTTGAAGTATTGGGACCCAGAGTAACCATACCGAAATTCTTATATACCACACTAAAATGTTGCTCTTCAAATACTTAACCTGTGTGTGTGTCATAGATAGATAGATGATAGATAGATAGATAGATAGATAGATAGATAGATAGATAGATAGATAATAGGTAGATAGATAGGTAGATAGTTAGATAGATTTTACCTCTAATTGTACCAGGTGATTACCTTGTCTTCTCCTTACCACCCACAATTAAGTAGCTAGTACTTTCTTTTATATATGGAGAGTATACTTTCATGATTAGGTAATTTCTTTTCCAGTATTAAGATATATAGGTCCCTTTTTCTCTATTTTTTTTTTCTTCCAAATGACTCCCACATATATAACACATACATTGGTCTATATATATTAAATAAATTTTATCCCCATTGATAGAACTATGAACTAAATTTGAAATAATCATTTTTCTACATGTACCAGATAATTTGCTAGGCCCTTACATGGATTGTCTGTATCATTTAATAATCAGAGTAACTCATTTGACAGGTGAGGAAAGTGAAGCTCAGAATTAAGTGATTTGCCCAAGGTAACATAGTTATTAATTGTCAGAGCCCTGATTTGAACTCATCTCTCTCCTTCTCTTTCCC
This sequence comes from Callorhinus ursinus, assembly GCF_003265705.2. Classification (NCBI taxonomy): domain Eukaryota; kingdom Metazoa; phylum Chordata; class Mammalia; order Carnivora; family Otariidae; genus Callorhinus; species Callorhinus ursinus. The sequence goes on along the minus strand of NW_027397070.1, from coordinate 22,952,538 downwards.
TCCTTGCCGCATACATGTATATAAGCTTTTTTGTCTCTCTGTACTGTTCAACTTCAATATGGAGATTACATGGAAGCTGAAAATTAAGGATCTATTCTTGGTATATTAAGATGCTTTTTTTTCTTATATAGGTTTTAAAGAGTCATATGGTAGAACTCAATATATTATTTTCTACTGAATTTTTTCAGTGACAAATTGTTAAAGCCAAAAGATATTCACATATATGTGTATATGTGTGTACACACACACACACACGGTGTTCTGAGAACACTCAGTTTATCTCCTTTCATCAATTTAATCCTTATTTAATTTTAAAAGAGAATATAGTTGAAGTCCAGAAAGATTATCCACTGTTCCATAGATCACTGAGTAAGTAAAGGACATAGGTGGACTTTTGAACCAAAGGCTCTTGACTTAAGTACTCTTTCTAACCCATCTTCCCATGGGCATCAGGACTTTATTGTCACTTAAACAATATGATGATGTACATTAGAAATTGGAATTATGTCACTCCTAAGCCTTAAAATTGTGATCATGGTGATTCAATTATTACTTAAGCAAATGGTGAAATTCTACATGCTAAGTGGACTCTACAGTGAACTATACAGTGAATAGTCAATGCAGTGTGAACCTACTTATTCTTACACAGAAGGAATACGTATCTATGTAGTTTGGGTAACTGGTCTCTTTTTGTTTCTGTTTTCATAAATTATTTAATTAATTTCATGCTTTCACAGGCTAACATGAGAGCTTACATCCTCTACCTCTGTGTCTATTGCCCAGCTATCAATAATCCACAGCAAACAACAACCTGTAATCTCACAGTTTTAGTTTTTGTAACTAAAGGAAACAGATGATGAAAAGGCATCATGTGTTGGTAAGTTGCAGGAGAAGGCAACCTGCCATGTGGAGAAAGAGGTGGGGGGTATAAGAATATAAAGCGTTAGGGAAAAGAAGTAGCCCAAGTGTGATGGGAATTATAGCAGCTCCCAAGGTAGATCTTCAAACAGAAATTCTCATTTAAAGTTATCACACGATTTAAATTTAGCTTATCTGATAAGTCTCTTAATCCCTTGTGTATTTCTGTAAATTTGCAAAATCCTTGTCCTTGAAATATATGGTTCAATGTTAATGTCTTATTGGGAGAGGCTGTACCAACACTGACATTCACATCACAAACTTCAGCTTTGAGATAGGATTTTTCATACTACCTGACAAAACTGGTCTCAAATAATAGTGCACACATCCATCTAGACAATAAAATGAGACTAGGTAAATAAACCTTCACTTAATATCAGTCGGAAATAAATATAGAAAAAGTCCCCCACAAGGACAAAAAAGGACAAAAAACAAGGTCTATCATTATCAAATCCTGAGAACACTTCCTAATGGAAAGTGTTGAAAACTAGTCAATATCATGTCAATAAAATGTCTAGGAGTAAAAGAAATATTAAATACACACACAAATACCACAGAGGCTAGAAACTTCCAGAAACAGGAAGTAAAATTGTTTTCTGTGTAGGGATATTGAAGGGTGTTAGGATATTTTTCACTAAAGTGTAACTTAAAAGCCCACTTTCTTCAGAGAATTTAAGAAAAAAAAGTTCATTTTAGTGCAATTATGACATACTATTCTGAGCCATTCTATATGCATATGTGTGTGGATAGATGTGTGTGTATATATACATAAATTTTGACATGTTAGACTTCTAGAAGAGTTGAGAAATTGTGTAGCGTTTCTTTATGCCCTCCACCCAGCTTCACCTTATGCTGTTGTTGTACATAGCCACAGAACATTTACCAAAAGTAAGAAATTAACTGTTACACAATACCAGTACTAGATTAACAAGATTATAGAACTTTTAAGATTTCACATTTTTTTTTAATTCATACCCTGTTTGTGTCCTAGGATACAGTCTAGCATCCCACATTGAATTTAGTTGTCATGTCTCCTTTGTCTCCTCCAGTCTGTGATGATGGTTCCTTATCTTTCATAGCCTTGACGCTTTCAGACTATTGTCATTTATTTTGTAAGTGTCTATCAGTTTGGGTGTGGCTGATGTTTTCTCATGGTTAGATTTAAGGCTATGCATTATTCAAAGAATACCAGAGAAATGATATGTCCTTTTCATCACCTCATATCTGGGGGTGTGTTGTGGTGGTGTGCATTAATGACAGTGTTAATCTTGATCAGTGAGCTAATTTGCCAGGTTCTCCACTATAAACTTTTTGTAATTACTAAGTGTATCTTTTTTTTTTAATCACTGCCATAACAGATTACCACAAACAACTTAAAACAACATACATTTATTGTCTTACAGTTTTTATTATTAGACACAGGTCTCACTTGATAAAAGTGAGTGAGTAAAAGTGAATAAAATCAAGGTGTCTGTAGGACTGTGTACCTTTTTGCAGGCCCTAGAAGAAGCCACCCATGTTCCCTGGTTTGTGGCCCCCTATCCATCATCTTCAGAGCCAGTAAGGGTGGATCAAGACTCTTTCACACTGCAAACTCTGACCTCTTCCATTTTTAAGAATATTCGTTATTCCATTGGGACACACCCAGATAATTCAAAATAACCTCCTTAGTTTAAAGTCAACTGATGAGCAACTTCAATTTCATCTGCAGCCTTAATTCCTTTTTGTCATGAAGAATAACATTCACAGGTTTTGTGATTAGGATGTGGACATCTTTGAGGGAACACTATTCTGCTTACTGCACACAGTATTTTTTAGGAGATGTCCTGCTCACTAAGTTTTTGCTCACTAATTTAACTTCCTTCAAAAGATCAGGCCTATGGCACTTACTACAGTGGTGATATAATGATGATTTTAAAATTCTCCCATTTCTTCTACATTTTACTGATTGAAATTTTATTTAAGAAATAATTGTCATTTCTTTCCATTTATGTATTCAGCTTTTTATTGACATAAGTAGAGAATCATGGATGTTTATTTTATTCCTTGGGTTGTAATCTAAAACCGTCATTTTTTATTTTCTTGATCAAGTTGTTCCAAATTTGGTCAGTGGGATATGTTTCAGGTTGGCTTCTGTGCCTTTTTGATATGCCCCACTTTACCTTTTCAGTACTTTTTTTTGACCACTTTGTTACTTTTTGGCATCACAAAATGATGAAGGTATGAAGTCCTTTTAGTAGAATTACAGTGACCCTTTGTGAAATTGCTTAAAAAATGAAAGTTTCTAGAGTTAAAAAATAGAACCTAAAATTATTGTCTATAAAGGTAATAGGTTAATGTTTTGGAAAAATAATTCTTTGAAAAAGTATCTCTCTCTCTTTCTCCATATAAATGCTGTGAACAATCTAAATGTCCAATAGAAGATTAACTGATTTATAGTATTTGATACATGTAGCCTTTAACATATGATAAAGATCCATATTTATAGAAGAGGAAGGACATTCATTATATATCGCTTGGGGAAGAATAGCTAGGTCTGGAATTCTCTACATATTTCAAGCTATCATGAGTTACCTTAGAGAAAAATGACTGGAAGTAAATACACCAAAGTAGACCATGGCTGGTGCATGTCAAGTGCTCTTAAAACTGTGTGATAATTTAAATAAAAATGTTACTGAATTTGATTGTTTTTAGATTGGCAGTATTTAAATCTACTCTTAACAAACTTCCCATAAACTGCTATCATACCACCATTATCAATATCGTAAAATGTTATTAAAAGCCATTACTTTTTTTGTACTTTTACAGAATGTCTCAGATGTGTTCTCTGAAGGCAAAAAAGAAAATAATACATATTATTTCTCCCAGTAAAGGCTGAAACAGATTGGAATACAGAGAAAGATTTAAAGAAAATGACATTTTTGGTTATGGAATAGCAAGTGAGAGCTGAGGGGTGGTAGGTAAAGGGACATGAGGGATTACTGTGATTTCTGAGGGCTAGGGTTTGCGGATACTGTTTGCACCACTGTTCTAAATACTCCTAGCACTCACCAGTTTGATTAGTTAATAAGGAAAAAAGAAGCCTTTAGACCAGGTTCTCCATGTCACTTTGTTATTATCCATCCAGACATAAATTACAAACACACAATCTCCTCATTCTCTGAAGTCCTCACCTTTTTTTTTTTTTTTTTTTTTTTTTCAGTGTTCTAATTGGAAGCAAGGCTTAATTGCAACTGAGTAATTCTCTAAAGTAGGTGGTGGGAGTCAAGAGACAGGGTCAGAAAAGCAGAACCATTTTTCTCTTTCCTGGGACTTAATGTGATGCCAGATACTTCCTCAAGTGGTGAATTTGTTTCAGTTGTCGAGCAATTCTTTTCCTTAGAAACTGCCAATGAGCGGTGAGTTAGGAGGACCTTCACACTGTTCTGCTAAACATTTGATTCAGTGCAGATTGTGTGAGAGATGTTCTTCTCATTATTGAGAGATCTATCATTGGAACATGCCAAGATTAAAATTTATCATGCAGTTAGTCTAGATCTGTGGACTAGCTGCACCTAAGAAAGAAATAAACTGGTGCTAAACTCCTAAGAAAGATGAATTATTCCTTGATTTCACTAAAGCACATATATTGATCTTGACAGATTTTTCTTTCCTTTTTTTGAACTGCTACTTTAATTTGATGATCAGTTCACAGAGAAGCTTTACTAGGGATGTGTTGCATTGAAAACATATCATTCTATTTTGTGTGCCACTTCAAACTGAACACTTAATTGGAAATTGAAGAGAAAAATCTGAAGAGCTTTTTTTTTCCACTTTGTTGTTTGTTATTACTTATGAATTAGGATAATTATTCAGGAGAATACCATATCAGTATTATCCAGTCATTCTCAAAGTTGAAAAGATTAATGTGCAGTTCTAAAGTTTAATTGTGTTTCACAGAAATTGTTGTTATGGATTGTTTCAAGTTTTCAATGAGGTATTTTCTCCTTACATTAGAGAAGTACAGAAATTTTCATTATGAGTTATCATGCATTCTCACCACAAAATAAAGACATTCTGGTCAGCCTGTATAAAGACTAATTTTCAGAATCAAGTTTATATTTGATTGTTAATATTTGGAATGTGTTTATTTCAAAATGAAAAATGTCACCTTAAAAAATACAGTTTTCAATAATCAGCATCCAGGGGGCGCCTGGGTGGCTCAGTCGTTAAGCATCTGCCTTTGGCTGGGGTCATGATCCTGGGGTCCAGGGATTGAGCCCCATGTCAGGCTCTCTGCTCAGTGGGAAGCCTGCTTCTCCCTCTCCCAGTTCCCCTGCTTGTGTTCCCTCTCTTGCTGTCTCTCTCTCTCTCTCTGTCAAAATAAATAAATAAAATCTTAAAAAAAAAATCTGCATCCAGAACTTTCATACATACATGCTTTATAGTCTGATATCTTATTATCATCATTCAAACCCAAATAATAGATCCTGCTGAGGCAGCCTTCTCTAAGTGGTGTTTCTCCCTGTTATTCTTCTCTATATAGAGATCTTTATATATATGGAGCTGTTCTCCATATATGGAGCTTTTCCTATTCTTCTTCTCTCCCTCTCTCTCTCTTTCCACACACACACACACACACACACACACACACACACACAACCAAGTTATTAACCTTAATAATATTTTTGTAAAATGCTACATGAAATAATGATTTATACAAAATAATATAGGCTTTTTGAATTTCATATAAGATGTAAGGATAGATGTATATGTAATGCATATATTTTTACATATACACCTATACATACACACAAATCTTTCTCTCTATTATCTGTCAGTCTCAGATAATGGTGAGGTAATATAAAAAGATAATACAGAAGTCTTTGATATTCAGTTCTAATTCTTTCTCACTAGGAAAATTATAAGCATTCTTTGCAATTGTATGTCAAGTAATGGTCTTGCATCTTCTGGATTTCTCCTTTATTCATGTGCAGCAGTCTTTTCTATGACATTCTCATCTCATAGTATTGTGTTCTGGAATGGTCTTACTCTTGTTATAAAGCGTGCTTCATCATCTGTGTCTATGCATTATGGGTTATCAAATGCTCAAAATTCACTTTAGATACAATCTTTATAAATTAATTTGTGCAGACTTGATTTTCCAGGCAAAATTATTAATGCCAGTTTCATTTATTACCCACAAAATGGTGTATTCTTTCATTGTAAGAATTTTTATTGGGTTTTTCAATGTCCTTGGCACCATTCGTCATACTGAGGATAAATCAGTGAACAAGAGAAACAATATTTATATCCAGTGGGAAAGATGGGGAGCATTAACAAATAATTTCACGTAGCAATGAATCCTAAGAAGAATATAAAATAATGTGATAGACTGAGTAGCTAAGTGGGAAATGAAGGGCGGGTATACCACAGTATAATGCAGTCTGAGGTCTGAAGATTGATTGAAAAGGTGACCTAGATGTTAATGACAAGCAAGAGCATTCTAGAAGGAAAAGGAAGGACAATGTCACTGAGCTGGGAAAGCAATAAGGATAGTATGTCTAGAATGTAGTGAATAAGTGGGAGACTGGAGTAGAAATCAGAGCGATAAGCAGGGGACAAATCCTTTGCCCTTTTTTGGCTCTACTAAAGAGTTTGGATTTGATTCTGAAAGTATTGAGCATAGTTTTTTAAGCAAAGCAATTGCATGATCTGTGATATATTTGTAAAAGACTTATGCAGGGAGAAGCACTTAGGAGATTGTGGCAGTAGTTTAGGAGATAATTCAGAGACATAGAGTGATTCAGAATATATTTGGAAGTGGAGCCATTAAAACATGCCGATTAATTGATCAGCATTCATAAACTAAGAAAGGAATCAAATTTATTTCTTTCTTTTTCATTTGAGCAAATGAGTAGATGGCAGTGCCCTTTATTGAGATGATGAAGACCAAAACAAGTTTCCATCCCTGTTCTTAGCCAAGTAGCATTCTATGACCAGATTTGTCTTATCCGGCATATGATCTCTTTGCCATGATCTGCGTTCCTTATGCTAGACTGAAGAAGGTGCACGTTTAGTTAATTGAGTGGGAAGAAACATTTTTAGTGACGTTAGAAATTTTAAATATCTAAATAAAGAAAATTTCTTCTCTATGGGGAAGAAAGTGAAAGGAGTATCATTATATAAGGGACTTGTGATTCAAAATCCTTTTCCAAACTACCCATAATAGAGCTACTCAAAACTCATTTCTGTTTAAACATATAAGATCCTATATCAAATAAACACTGTGAGTGATATTCTTTATTGAAGTTTAAAGTCTTATTCAAATGATGGTATCCTGTTCATTCAAATGATGGCAGTGCACAAGGTGAGCAAGTGTGAGATTATCTAAATTTAGATCCTGGTACCACCATTCTAGCTGTTCAGCCCTGGACACATTTCATTCTGTTTCACTTTCATCAAGTGTGAAGTGTTATCTCTCTTATAGGTTTGATTTGAAGACTGAATCAGTGCACACATGTGAAGGGCTTATAATTATTCATGGAATAGGAACTCATCAAACATTTGCTACTGCTTTTATTGTTTTTATATTATCTGTTTTGATTTGGAACTGTACACACACACACACACACACACACACACACACATGATCTCTAGTGTGAATAGACAATCATGAAACAGTTAAACAGAGATTACAAACGCCACCATAGGCAGTGGCAACTCGCTTAGTCTTGGGTACTGCTTCACAGTGGAAGCTGTTGTTTTTAATAGATTTTATTTTTTTTAGAGCAGTTTTAGGTTCGCAGCAAAGTTGAGCAGAAGTGGTGTAATGTAAGTTTTAATCACCTGGTTTAAGGAGGGAAAATAAAGTTATCATGCAAAATTTTCTAAATTTAGTAATAACACTGCTTAAAAGACATTATGTGTATTTATCTTCTCAGTCAACATAAACATAGAGTTATGGTACCCATATCATATGAGTATTATGAGAATTTTATTTGGAAATACATAAAGTGTTGATCCTGGTACCCAGCACATAGAATTCATTAAATACTGTTTTTATTGTTGTTATAATGGGAAAAGCATAACACTAGAGGTAAGTCCAAGTCCTGGCTTTAGTACTAATTATCTCTCTCTTTTTAAAAGATTTTCTTTCTTTATTTGACAGAGAGATAGCGAGAGCACAAGCGGAGAGGAGAGGGAGAAGCAGGCTTCCCGCTGAGCAGGGAGCCCAATGCGGGACCCAATCCTAGGACCCTGGGATCATGACCCGAGCCAAAGGCAGACGCTCAACCGACTGAGCCACCCAGGCACCCGGTACTAATTATCTCTTAAAGAAATCTGATCTTGGGGGCACCTGGGTGGCTCAGTTATTTGAGTGTCTGCCTTTGGCTCAGGTCATGATCTCAGGGTCCTGGGATCCAGCTGTGTTGGGCTCCCTCTCAGCAGGGAGTCTGATTCTCCCTCTCCTCTGCCTCTGTCTCTTCCCCAGCTCGTGCTCTCTCTTTTTCACTCTCAAATAAAGAAAATCTTTAAAAAAATCTGATCATGTTTCAAACCTTTCCTGAGGTGCTGTTTTTACTCTGCACAAGTGAGGATTTCTGGAGTAATATCATATATTACAAAATAAGTTATATTTTACTATATAAATTTTTGAAACTTAATGGTAAAAAACAAACTAAGAAAGTTAAAAAGAAGTAGAGAATTAGTAACTGAAAATTTGGGATTTGTTTACATTCTGTTTTTTTAATGGCAATTAAATCTGAAAAGTCCCTGCAGTAAAGCATTCTCCTTAAATTTGTCTAATGCAACTTTCCACAACATATTTGACTAAATTCCTCTATTTCAAATAGCCTTGTTAACCTCCTAAGGCATTACTACTTCAGGGAACAAAGTAAGGGAAATACAAATGTAGCTAGTACATTATTTATATCAACATTTTTATCCAACGGGGATTAACATAAGCGACCAGCTCTTGAAAGAGAATGTCCATTAGGTCTAAATACTCTAAAATAGTTTGGCCAGTCTGTGGGTGTCTATGCAGATTTCTATCTCTGGCTTTTTAAAAAATATTTTGTGGAATAACGGGGTTTTATATGGACATTTTTACCTCATGATTTTGTGGTAAAAGAAAATTATTAAAAATCGATGACACAAAATAAAAGTCTATTTAATCTTTAAAGTTAAACATATACTTCAATTAACTTCCATTTGTGATGATTGAGGAAATCTCACCCCTGTATGTTAGGTCACAGTTCTGCTTAAATTTTGTCCAGCAGTTGAAATGTCTCCCATTATATTGTCTCATATATTTCTGCCAAATTAGATTTATAAGCTCTTGGAATCTGAAACTTTATATTCAAGTGATTTTATGTGCACTTTCTGGCTTCCACTGTATCTCCATTACAGGAGGGAGGGATTTCTCCACAGTGTATCTGGCTGAAAATACAAGCCCAAAGAATGATAGGAGCTCAGTCTACCAATATATTTCCATTTTCACTTACATGAACAAAGGCCTTATGAACTACCTGATACTCTCTGTGTCTTTCTGAAAAAACAAATGCCGTCTCAACTAAGAGACTTGAAGAGAAAGAAAATTCTTAATGTGAGTACTTTGAAAATTGCCCTCTCAGTCTCGATATTGCTAATACATATAACAGTTTGAATAAATCCTATTCCAAATAATGAAATCTTGAAGGGAGACATTTTGGAAGCCTTAGTTTAAAACTATTACTCTTATTTTATTTTGTCAGATGACCTAGGTAAATGCAGATAGGAATTTTGTTTTTTGTTTTTTGTTTTTTTTTGCAGATAGGAATTTTGAAGATTAATGATTATTGTGGAGGTTGTTTGCAGATCAGAAGCCAGTTATTAATAGAATTTCATTCATTCATTTCTTCCATATTTTTTGAGTACCTACCATGTGCCAGGAGTGGGGCCAGATACTAGGATACAGAGATGAAGAGGAATGGCCCATTTTCCATGCTCTCAGGGAACTGTCCTCATGGTTATTTGAGGAAGGCATGTACTAAGCCAGTGATTACAGATATAATTGCTTTTTCAGAAGGGAAAGGGCAGGGTATAAACAGGGCATAGGAACTTGTAGAGCAAAAGTGTTTGAGGAAAGATATTAATTTGGGTAATTAAAAAGTGGTCACAGTGACAACAGTTTTTCATTAAAAAGCGCTTTGATAATATTAGACATAGAAAGCTTAAAACCAGCAGAGATGCCCTTCTGAGAAATGGAGGTACCTCTGTATACCACTTGGTTTCTTAGCCAGGACTGTCTTCTGGAAACACTAGGTACTGATTGAGAAAGCAAGCAGCATTCCACCTGATTGAATTTTTTAGAGAGTTTGATTCCCCCCAACTAAATGCATAAGAAAAGTGAGAAGACAAGAGAACTGAAATAATTTCGAATCACTTTGAAAAATATTTATAACCTGCAAAATAGTCAACATGGCTATTACCAGTTTTGAAGTAATTAGCCTGATATCTTAAAGGAGATATTCCCTAAAGCTTTATAAAACCTAACTCAGGACTGAAGAGACATTTGGAAAGCTATTCACTAAGGGAAATTAGAAATTCTGGATCTAGGACATCAGGGATTTGAGGTGTTGTGGGGCCGATGCTGCCATTTACATTATTATTCCATGAAAATGGCATAAAAAGTTATAGACTTGAATTGTAAGCACACTGAGAAAAATGAAATTGTTTTGTTATTCAAAGCAGACAAGGCATTCTCTGCTATTTAAGTATCTCATCTAGTTGTGCAGAAAACAAATGCATGTGCTAATGCAGGAACGTGTTGAAGTTTCACAGAGCATAGCCTAAGATATGGTCAATGAAACAATTGACCATATTGTCAGGTATTGCTGAAGCTTTGCATATGTCTGAGAGTTACGGTGGACAGATCTAAAATTAGCATCAGTATTCATGATTATTATTTTCAAGGTAATTTTGTACCACTGCTAAATAAAGACAAAGTAAACATATTTCTTAAAAGATAAATAAAAGGCCTTTGGCATCTGAAGAGGAATCATGATATACATAAGTCACTTTGCTGGCAAAAAATGAGACCTTTAGCTGTGAGATTACTGTTAAGTTCCTCTATTTTAGGAAATAATTATTTAAGAACAACCTATCCATGGGGCTCCTGGGTGGCTCAGTCAATTGAGAGTCCTGAGATTTCAGCTCAGGTCATCATCTCTGAGATCGAGCCCAGTCCCAGGCTCCATGCTGGATGTGGACCCTGCTTAAGATTTTCTCTCTCCCTCTGCCCCTCCCTCCCCACAAAAAGAACAACCTATCAGTAATTGAATAGACGATGTCTATTTTTCCTGCCAAATGGCTCCATCTTTCTGTGATATTGTCAATTTCGACAAAAGTTCAACTGTCACAATAATACTCAGATACAGACTGTCTTCAAAATGTTACTTAAACACCTTCCCAGTAATTTGCCAGGTGTAGATGTCTTATGCTACTGGGAATTTCATTGTTATCCTTTAATTTGCCTCAAAAACAGACTACAAACACTACATCTTATAGATCTGGGATTCTTTGTAAAGTTTTATGAAACTCTGTCTTTTGAGTTCACAGCTTTCCAATTGACTTTTCAGTTGGAATTTTAGCATATGGTTTATGCTTTTATCAAATGTTTCTTTTACTAATTTTAGACTATTTCGTGTAGGTCAAAGAGAAGGCAGCATATATTCTAAGTGTGCAAATCTGGATTTTTATATTTATTGCCTAAACCATATTTTTCACAGGTAATGATAGGGTCCCCTAAGGATAGCAGGGATGTTCACTGAGCACACCATAGAGATATGTGGGGAGTGGAAATATAGTCACTTGTGTTGATTGGGTTGATGTTGTTTCTACTTCCTAGACCCTTTCCTCTGTCCATTGTAATTCAGCCCTTGATGAAGATGGCCTGATATACAGAAGAGGCATGGATTGTGGCTTTCATGGTAGTGGCATTTGAAAGAAAGGATCAAAGTTATTTTTCATGCAAAATTTTAGCTAAATGCTTTTAAACTTTATGTGTGGTGTAGCCTGCTGAATGGATACCTAGGAATATGAAAGGAGTAGAGACTGAGAGAGATACAAAAAGTATACATCATAGAAGTTATAATATAAAAAGTTAGAAAACTTCAAACCTAATATTTGAATGAGGGAAACAAAACTCCACTCATTGTAAATATGCCTTTAAGCTACTTTTTTCATTTGAGCCTTACTTTTCAGTCTTTAAAATGCACTTCAGATATATCCTGGCAGTTCTCTCATTTTTGGGGGGACATGTTTGACTAACTCATTTTACCTTTGTTAACCTGGAATCTAGAGTAGGGAAGTGGGGGTGACTGGGAGACCAGAAAGGTCTTCCCCATTTGCCTTGCTAATCAAGACCTATAGAAAACCCAGACTTCACTAGTAAGAAAAGTAATTGGAAGGTCGACATCAGCACTAATATTGCCTTTTTAGTTAACAGAGACTTTGCTCACGAGTAAACTCAACTACTTAATTCATTGCTATCACAAAGTGTTGAGAATGCTTGTTGAAAGAGAGAGCGGAAAATTTGAGTTTAGAGCTAAAAATCAGAAAAATGCAGGTCTGAAATTTTAGTAAACAGAAGAGAGAAGGTGAATATCTATGCCATAGCACATGGAGAGCTACTCTTAGGTTTTATAAGGAGATGAATATTCTGTTTAGTGACACTGCAACTTCAAAGGATAATGTAAGAGTTGTAAAATGCTTTATTATGGTCATCACACCTCCAAAATTGTCTGGTACATGATTTCTTTTAACTCAGAAAGATGAATTACAAAGTCAACACAATTTGCAGACAATTTAACACCAAAGCAAACACAAAACAAAACACACACTCTGAAATATTTGAAAAAATTAAGGATGTTTCTGAATAATGTGGCATTTGCAATGGAAGTAATCAAAATGGTCTTCAGAGAAGATGCTCCATGAATATTTCTTCTTCATGATAGAAGAAATAGAGTTTGTGCTACTGTGGTTTTAAAAATTTTTATTTACTTGTTTGTTTGTTTATAGACCTTGCTTTTACATCTAAGGAAAATGGGAGTCCTTATAAAATTAGTGCCTGATATTAAAAGTAAGGACCTTTTTCACCTCTCAAAGCCTATAGTCCCTGTGACTTCATGAGAAAAGAATTACAGTGAAAAGAATTCTTAAATGTTCATAGTCTTCGAGTCCTTCTGGCCACAAAGTTTACCTTTTCATCTGCTGTAAATGTTAGTGTCTTGTTTTTTGTGGCACCAAGAAGAAAATGCTGTTACATATTTGGATGATTCCTCTTCCTTCCCTCCCCTCCCTACCTCCCATGTCATCTCCTTTTTTCTCTTTTCTACTATCCTAAAGTTCATTAAAAGACCTAAGGCACTTATCATACTAATCTATTATGTGATTTTTTTCCAAAATGTAGAATTTTTTGGAATCACAATAGATTTTGTCATGCTTAAAATAACATAGACTAGTAGGAGCTTGGGGCGCCTGGGTGGCTCAGTCTTTAAGCGTCTGCCTTCGGCTCAGGTCATGATCCCAGGGTCCTGGGTTCGAGCCCCGCTTCCCTGCTCCACGGGAAGCCTGATTCTCCCTCTCCCACTCCCCCTGCTTGTGTTCCTGCTTTCGCTATCTCTCTCTCCCTGTCAAATAAATAAATAAAATCTTTAAAAAAAAAAAAAGAATAGTAGGAGCTATCTTAGACCTCGTATCTTTCCTTCTCTTTATATTTGAACTTTTTATCATCCATCTTTATCTTGTTACATGGACAAGATTTATTTTTTGAAATGATTTATGTGAATGGATGACGTGTTTGTTATCAAACGTGAATTGTGTATGTGACTTTCAATTTAAAATAGTTACTCCGGAAGTAATTTTTTTAAAAATTGGTTATAACTGTTGTTACCATACATGTTGTATGCCAGTGCTGTACACATACATATGGGCAACCTTTGGATTCTCTGATTACATATCTGGTACCTACTTTGTCCTTCTTCCTTCTGTCCAAACCCCGCATTTACATAATCTACCCCATTATCTTCCTTATAATCAGAGCTTGTCATCCTTTTAATACTTGGATCATTCCTTATTACTAGCTTTTATTCACACTTAGAAGGCTTATTTCTTATTACCTTTGTGTAGTTTTTGGATTATCTTTCTTCATATTTGAATGTTCCAAGTGTTCCTTTACAGAGATTTCAGGCTTTAGTAAGTATGCCTAGCTCAATAGAAAGGCCCCAACATCCCAAAGAAGTGGCCTTTTTGGAAAAATATTTCTTGTGCCTTATTGAATTATTAAATTAATTCTATACCTATCAATTTAAAATTTAAATTTGAATATTTGGTATATTTTGCTGAATAATAGACTTGATCTTTCCTGAGCATATTGAATGATATGGTATATTTTCTTTACATGATTTAAAAAAAATCTAATTAAACAAATTCACTTGATGTGAGAATCATACTAAGCATATGTAAACGAGTAGTGAACCTCTCTAAGGAGTGTGTAAGGAAGGGCCATGACTACTGGGTATGAGAATATAAGAGTACTAAAACCAATTAATCAAATCCATTCTTCCTACTCAGGTGTGTTTATAAAAGGCTACTGTAAAGAGATATTTTATACATTTTTCTTATTACTGGAAACATAACCATCTTACTATCTTTGCATTGTGTTGGTATTTCAATATCTAAATCCTTAATAGGACTAAGAGAGAGCTCCATTTTGCTAAATTCCTCTCTCAAGTGAACAGTATAGATAACATAGGAAGAGTGGTATTTATTTACAGTCCTGTGCCTTTGCATTTAATACCACTTCAGCCTGGAATCCTCTTTCCCTTACTGATACACCTTTGTCAATCCCAGTAGTCTTTCATAACATATGAATATCAACATAAAAACCAATTCCAGCACAGGCAGATGGATAACTGATATACCTATATAAAGTGAATGACTTCCTTAAAACTGTGCTTCTTAAAAATAAATTGGAATCAGTTATATGCCTGAATCCCTCTTTAATTTAATTTCCCTTTAATATCTCTTTAATCCTTTTTAAATCTATAATCTCTCTATAGGGCAGAAAATGAATATTGGAATACCTTTTGTCACCAGAGTTCATAGGGTGCTTAGAGTATAGTAGCATAATGTTTATTGGACAAATGAACCCTCCCCAGTGAACTGATTTCCTTGACAAGTTTTCTGACCTAATAATATTCTTCCTGTTCTCTTAGACCTAGTTTCTATTCCTCTAGTGCCAGCTAAATATAATGCTTGGAAAGTGAGATAAGAAAATAAATTGCAACAAGATGTTAATAAATGATGTCTGAATATGTTTTTCTTGTTAAAATTATGTTTACTTTTAATGAGTCAGATAGAAGCTGGACTGTATAATTACCAGGGGTAAATCTTTACTGGTGAAATGTCAGATAGTCTGATAAACTATCCATGAAGATAGTTTGATTAAGCGAATTTTTAAACCTGTAAATTCCCCATTTTTTCTCAAATTCAACCATGTTGGTGACTACTTGCTTAATTTGTGCATGGTACTTTGGCGACTTTGCAATTTATGAAGTAAGTTCATTTTGCACAATGCCTTGAGTGTATTCTGTCAAGACTTACACAATTCTTACAGGTTTAGCAGGATTGGCACATCTGCAATGAAAGAAGGGTCTTATGGATTTGGAAGAAAAGTTGAAAACAAATCCTGAAGAAGGAAATATTTTAATTTACTGTTTGAGTACGAATATACATATATATGTAGTTATCTAAATTTTATATATATATATACACACACAACACATTTTAAACTAGGTAGGATAACAAAAATTGACTAAATTATAGAATATATGAATGTGTTTACTGTCTGTGACTATGAGGCAAGGATAAATTACTGAGTTTGTCACTCAGAAGATAACTGTACTGATTAATCCAGATTTCTTCTTTATATGCTAAAAAACAAAATCATATACACCCTAAAAACGTTATTGGTATGTAGAATGCTCTGCACTTGGATCCACTTGGGTTTATCCAACTAAGATTTTCCAAAATAGGTTTCATCATGGCATAATTGTGACATTAGTTCATTAGTTTTAAAGGGAATGTGTGAACTAAACTAGTCATACTAATAAAAATACCCAATATTATATGTAACTATATACAAACATTTACATTTTAACCAAAGATTCTTTGAACAAAAATGAGTTCTTCTTTTGTTTTTTTATTTTCCATAGAATTAAATTTGAATCCTTACAACCTTAGTAAAAATAATTATTGCATTAATCTTAATGATTATTCTTTTGACTTGTTTTTATCTCTTTTTCATCTGTTTTGTTGCATCTAAATTTTTGTTGCGTCCTTGGTTACATGGTATGAATTTAAATCAGGATGGAACTTCATAAATCTTAATAATAGTCAAATGTTCAACATAGTGATGCACACAATGAAATATGAATCTGAGAAAGTAATTTTGAAAACCCAAAGCTTGGCAGGGTTTATATCCACAAGTACAATGTGCATTAGCATTTTTGTAGAGCTCTAGGAAATTAATGCTACTTTTTTCAGTTTTTACTTGAATTAATGAATCAGCAAGTATTTAATCTGGTTCTATTTATGTCCATTTTCTTCTGTCTCTGTATATATATCAAGAAATTTATTTCCAGGTACTGATTTGTAATTTGGCAAAGAACATTATCCTTGCTATTAGTAGCTAACATTTATTAAATACATTGGCAATATAGGGGTTATTTTTATGAATTATATGATTTAATTCTAAAAATTAACCTATGGAATATATGTTTGATTATTCTCATACTATGTTGAAGATAATTAGTCTTAGAAAGGTTAAGTTATATGCCTAAGGACACAGAACTCATAAGGGATGGATTTTTTTTTTAATCCAAAAATGTCTTTATTTCATCCTCATTTTTTTATTTTGTTATGTTATGTTAATCACCGTACATTACATCATTAGTTTTTGATGTGTTCCATGATTCATTGTTTGCATATTATACCCAGTGCTCCATTTAATATGTGATCTCTTTAATACCCATCACCAGGCTAACCCATCCTCCCAACCCCCTCCCCTCTATAACCCTTAGTTTGTTTCTCAGAGTCCATAGTCTCTCATGGTTCATCTCCCCGTCCGATTTCCCTCCCTTCATGAGCGCTATGAATTGTGTAAGACTGTTGAATCACAGACCTTTATCTATGAAACAAATCATACATTGTATGTTAAAAAAAAAGATAGGAAGGGATGGATCTTTTTTTTTTTTTAAAGATTTTATTTATTTATTTTGAGAGAGAGAATGAGAGACAGAGAGCATGAGAGGGAAGAGGGTCAGAGGGAGAAGCAGACTCCCTGCTGAGAGGGAGTCCGATGTGGGACTCGATCCCGGGACTCCAGGATCATGACCTGAGCCGAAGGCAGTCGCTTAACCAACTGAGCCACCCAGGCGCCCGGAAGGGATGGATCTTGAATGTTATTTGTTGTTTGTGAGTGGTCTTGACTGCCCATGTTCATAAAGCTTATGGAGATGAAGAAATTTGATTCAGGATAAGCAGCTGAGTATTATCCCAGGGCCATAACTTCATTTCACAGCCCAAGTCCACACTACCTTATCCACTGGGATTTCACTCTTAATTCCTATAGGACTGCCTATCATTTTCACCTTTTGACCCTTAAGAAATGCTACTTATCGTTTTATAAATGCCATCTCCTGAATACTTCCAAGTCCTAGAGAGTCTGCATCATTTCCTCTTCTCTCCTCGGAACTTAAAAGAGTCTGAGACATAGGTCCTGGGTATTGTTAGTGACACTGATGACAGAACTGAAGCTTACCTTCTCTCTGTTCCCCAAATTCTAACACTTGCTGTTACAACTGATTCACTTGCTCCCCACTCTGTTCCCTTGTTTGCTTAATGTCCTTTTGCAACATAGGTTTCTTTGAGCAGGTAGTTTTGGTTTTAGTTCAGTCCCAATGAATTAATAGGATGTTGTGCTTTTTCAATTTTCATTTTTATTTTTTTCAATTTTTATTTTTTATTGACTATCGCTTGTAATGAATAGACCATCAAGCAGGCTGATGGTTGTGTGTTTGCGGTTTCCTTGTGTTTGAATTCTTCCAATTATTTTGTAGGCATTTTGTGATCTTTATCTCATAGAATCATTGAAGATATAGGCAATGGCTTTAGTGATTTTTTTTTTTGATTCCTTCTTTCCGTGTAAATTCTCTTATTACCACTACCCTTCCCCTTAAAAGCAGAGATGACATCTTTCCATATTTAGAAACTCTAACACCTAATGCAATGCATAAAAGACAGTAGGGGCTTTGTAATAATTTTCTGAGCTTAACTTTGTTAAAGGACATGTTCACAGCCTTAGAAATTTGGCAGATACAGGTTCTAGCCTGTGTACCAAGAGTTTAAGAATGTGCTTTCCTTGATGTCAACAAACAAGAGTTTACTCCCAGTCAAATATTTTGCAGTCTCGTGAAAACTTTTGTTGTTTGATATATGTTTAATGTTGACAGGCCAGTTTTAATAGCACCTTAAAACCCTGAAATATAGTTCAAATGTATAATCAGTCTGATGGAATGATATTACTCACATGGAGCAAAAAGGTTTTGACACTACACAGTTTTCAGGACTAACACAAAAATAGTTCTGAAGAAAATCAAATGAAATTTTGATGAGATGTTGATAGTCTTCAAAAGCACATTAATGAATGTCTGAGAGATCAGTTTCCCTTATTTTTAATACATTCAGCTTTGAAAGAACACATGGATGAAAAACTTTGACTTGTGAATGCAAAACTGCTTAGCTCAAAAAGCTTTTTTTTTTGCAAAACTCACCTTGAAATTGCATGAGCCACATGTGGTTTAGTTTGTGTGTACACACCAGCAGCATCTGAAAACTCTGGGGCCTCTTTCCCAGGGAAGTTCAGGAATCTGGTGTTGATGACAGCCTAGAGCACTACTTTCATTCCAGCCTCTCTCTCCTTAAGCAAATCTCCTGTCAAAATAATTTATTTTACCACATAATTTATACATTATCAGCAATCTACAACATTTCAAAAGTATTTTTGCACCTTGAAATGTTTCCATTTCTATTTTGTTTTTCTTCTAAATAATTGTAGAGCTTCCTGTCTCAGGCTTTCACTGCCTCACATTATTCATCGTACTCCTTTTCCATGGAGATTGACAGACACGTTCTATCAGACAAATGGAAGACTGTTGTGAGTGCTTTGATGGTTGCATTTTCCTTCTTCCTTACAGAAAATATTAGTAAACTAACGGGAGCTAGATTGCATTGGGCTACTAGCTGTGGGACTTTAGGGAAGCTTAATTTAGCTTTTAGTTTCAGTTTCCCAATCTGTAAAATGGTAATACCGCTAATAAGAGTACTTCTAATGAGGGTACCTACTTCTTAGTGTGATTTAGTAGGTGCAACAGTGCCTGGCACGTAGCCATATTCCATGGGCAACATACCAGACCTTTGGGATTTTATCAAATGCCCTGATGTGGTCAGGGCTCTGGTTCAAAGATAAGAGCCTATGTCTGAGGATACATTCTAGAATATGCATTGATAAGCAGAATGTATGAATTCAAAGGAACAATAGAACAGATGGCTGTGATCGTCCTACTTTCCACATAGATTACTGCTGACATTTTTCTTATCTGCTCCTTCATGAGCCTACTGCCAGTTAATATTTTCCATTTTCACATGCTTTTTTTCCCATCTTCTGGTCTCCTGTGAATTTTGCTTTTTCGGATGTTGTTTCTTATTTCCTAAGACCAACTCTTATGATCCCACAAATGTAATGAAATTTAAATGATGGCAATCAAAAGTTTGGATAAGCTTATATTTAATCATTTTAGGGCATGCAAGATTTGGCCACAGTCTCCTACCCAAACTTAGAAGTAAATGGCCCTAATTCTCTCCATGATTATTTTATACAGAGTTCCAGGGTATTTTAGAATGTTAAAATCCAATTGCACATGCCCCTTTTACACATAACTTTGTTTTCTTTTTCCTAATAGCATTGTATTATACAGTGTACTTTCAAGGCTTAGGAGTACTTTTTCACCATATCTGACAAGAGGGTTCCCCTTTCTCTGCATCCTTGCCAACATCTGTTGTTTCTTGTGTTGTTAATTTTAGCCATTCTGTCAGGTGTGAGGAGGTATCTCATTATGGTTTTGATTTGTATTTCCCTGATGATGAGTCATGTTGAGCATCTTTTCTTGTGTCTATTGTCATCTGGATGTCTTCTTTGGAAAAATGTTTATGTCTTCTGCCCATTTCTTAACTGGATTATTTGGTTTTTGGATGTTGAGTTTTGTAAGTTCTTTATAATTTTTGTATACATAGCCGCCTATGTCTCAGGAAAAACAAAAACAAAAACTCAAATATACTACCTGATCTTACATCTAAAGGAGCTAGAAAAGGAACAGCAAATAAAGCCTAAAGCCAGCAGAAGAAGGGAAACAATAAAGATTGGAGCAGAAATAAATACTACAGAAACAAACAAAAAACCAATAGAACAGATCAACAATATTAAGAGATGATTCTTTAAAAAAAAAAAAAAAGATTTATTTATTTATTTGTCAGAGTGTGAGAGACAGAGAGAGACCACAAGCAGGGGGAGTGGCAGGCAGACAGAGAAGCAGGCTCCCCGCTGAGCAAGGAGCCCAATGTGGCACTCGATCCCAGGATCCTAGGATCATGACCTAAGCTGAAGGCAGATGCTTAACTGACTGAGCCACCCAGGCGTCCCAAGAGCTGGTTCTTTGAAAGAATTAATAAAATTGATAAAACCCTAGCTAAACCTTCAAAAGGAAAAGGGAAAGGACCCAAATAAATAAAATCACAAATGAAACAGGAGAGATCACAACCAATACCACAGAAATACAAACAATTCTAAGAATTTTATGAAAAATTATATGCCAATAAACTGGGCAATCTGGAAGAAATGGACAAATTCCCAGAAATATACAAACTACAAAAGCTGAAACAGGAAGAAATAGAAAATTTGAACCGATCTGTAACCAGCAAGGAAATTGAATCAGTAATCAAAAATCTCCCTACAAACAAAAGTCCAGGGCCAGATGGATTCCCAGGGGAATTCTACCAGACATTTAAAGAAGAGTTAATACCTATTCTTCTCCAGTTGTTCCAAAAAATAGAAATGGAAGGAAAACTTCCAGACTCCTTCTCCAAAGCCAGCATTATCTTGATTCCAAAACCAGAAAAACACCCCACTAAAAAGGAGAATTACAGGCCAATATCTCTGATAAACATGGATGCAAAAATTCTCAACAAGATACTAGCAAATTGAATCTAATAGTACATTAAAAGAATTATTTACCATGATCAAATGGCATTTATTCCTGGACGGCAGGGATGGTTCAGTATTTGCAAATCAATCATTGTGATTATACCACATTAATAAAAGAAAGGATAAGAAACATACGATCCTCTCAATAGATACAGAAAGATGATTTGACAAAGTACAATATCCATTCTTGATAAAAACCCTCAACAAAGTAAGGTTAGTGGGAGCATACCTCAACATCATAAAGGCCATATATGCAAGACTCACAGCTAATGTCACTCTCAATGGAGAAAAACTGAGAGCTTTTCCTCTATGGTCAGGAACGGGACAGGGATGTCCACCCTTACCATTACTGTTTATCATAGTACTGGAAGTCTTAGCCTCAGCAATCAGACAACAAAAAGAAATAAAAGGCATCCAAATTGGCAAGGGCAAATGTCCCTTTTCTGATTACTCCTACTCCTAAAAGAGATTTTCCTTTTCTCCCTCATAAACTGATATATCTCTGTCTACAGGAAACAAATTGATACCCTGCATATGAAGGAGCCCTACACCAAGTTAGTCAGTGATCTGCCAAATACATTATGGTCAACATTCAAGCCCAAAAAGACATGGATTTCACTCAGAATTGAAAGCTTATTTACAGACTAATGTTGAACTATAAAACTGTGAGATCATCAAAGGCAAGGCCTATTCTTAAACATATTTTATTTTTAATGATTAACATTGGTGAATAGTAACCATTGTATAAATACTTGTTAATTCAATGAAAAAATAAGTAAGTTCAATATTTGACCAATTTTATCTAGCATAAAATACTATCAATTTTACATTAGGGAGAACTTCTGGTAAAAGTGTTGTTTATTACATAGAAAAATCAGGAATAGAGACACTTCACAAATATTTTAGAATAATGTGCTTTTGAAAGTTCTTGCTCCCTGAAATGCAATAGTTTCTCTTGTCATCCATGCAAACATTCATTACCTACATGTTCTAAAATATATGTGTATATCAGATATCTTTTATGCAAATGATTATAGTTGGTATGTCATTTGTTGTCTGAAATCACTTCTTATAAGTTTGGAAGGAAGGTGAACTACCAACATATAAAAACAAAAGGGAAACTAGTAAATTCCAGTGTCAAATTAGTACAACAAAAATGAAAGGAAAGGATATAGATGATCTCTTGGTCTCTTTGAATGGCTTTTAACATTCTTGTTTGTAAAATTTTCAAAGTAGTGATAATTTTCTCATCTTTCTTTCCTTTTTCCTCTCTCTTTCTCTCCCCCCTTTTCTCTCTCCCCCCCTTTCTTTCTTTCTTTTCATATTTCATCTTCCTCTTAAATAGGCTATAAAAAACAAAGGCTCACTCTGGATTAATGCTTCTCTGTGTACTAAATGGTTAAAGCTGTTAGTGTCAGACATTAATTTATAGGTATGTCTTCTAACCAGTGAGTAGAATGCAAAATGGTCCTTATTCACATCCTGACAAGCTTCCTGTTTGAAGATAATATAAATTAGTCGGCTTTTGTTATTGTTAGATTATTGGCAGAAAAAAAATTTTGTTAAGCAGAATGAAACTCATAGACTGTGTTACTTATGATTGAGCGGAGATCATTTACATGTACTTCACAGACTTCGGACATTTTTTGCCCTTGACTCCTCAGAGATATGTAAACGTTGTTTACAAAGACTACCTACTTTTTTTTTTTTTTATTGGATTGTTCTGAGCTTTTTCTTCAGAATGCTCCAATCCAAGGAGGGGAAAATGGTGAATTAAAATCAAAGAAGCAGTATTCCATTTGCACTCTCTATTGATGATTATACTCATCTTAAGGTTTTCTTCCTTCAAAAAACAAGTAAAGATAATATGAACCTGGTTTTGATATCGAGGTGCCATCTAAGTTGTTGGACATGATAGAGCTTGTGAGAGAAGGGACCTGAAGGACCTCTGGCGTCATGAAAGATCATTCTTCTCCGAGGCCTGGGCTGTACCTACAGTAAAGATTATCTCTGTAGATAATAGAGTAGAGATGGCTAATGCAGCTTTTTTTATTTTTTTATTTTTTTTATTTTTTATTTTTTTTAAAGATTTTATTTATTTATTCATGAGAGACGGAGAGAGAGAGAGGCAAGAGGGAGAAGCAGGCTCCCAAGGAGCAGGGAGCCCGATGTGGGACTCGATCCCAGGACTCTGGGATCATGACCCGAGCCGAAGGCAGACGCTTAACCATCTGAGCCACCCAGGCGCCCCATAATGCAGCTTTTTTTAGATGAAAATACACAGTCGACTTTTTAAGGGTCCAGAGAAAGAGTACACAGGTAATTCTGGATGAGTGTGATATGTGCTAATAATAGTGTGATGTGTTAATGATAAGTAAAGCTGTGTAGAGGTATCGTGGAAGCTTCCTGGAAAAAGAACCCCTTAAATGTTATATAGAAATTTTAAAAATTATTATTTCCTGAATGGGATCTCTTCTCATCCCCATTTTTACTACCTTGGTTTCAGCCATTATCATCCTTTGTGTAGATTAGTGAAGTAACCTCTGAACAAATCTCTCTTCTGTTCCTGCTCCTCTAACAGCCTATCCCCTGTTCAGCAGCCTGATTGTTCTGGAAACATTTAAATTAGATCATATCACTCATCCACTCAAAACTTTTCAGTGGCTTCCTGTTCCACTCAGAGTAAAAGCTGAACGTCTCCCAGGACTGAGATGGCACACAACACCAGTTCCCATACTTCTATGGCCTCTTTTCCACCTACACTGTCAAGCCCTAACCCACCCTACTTCTGCCGCACAAGGCCCCTAGCTGTTTTTGAAAGACACCGGGTCTGTGTTAAGGTCTTTCCTTGAGCAGGTTCCTCTGCCTGGGAAGGCTTCTCTCATATGTCCCCTTGGCCAACATCCTTACCTCCTTTTCTCAAATCTTATCTTTTGTGAGGCCCAATCTGGCCACTTATTTAATGCTCCATCTGCCCAGGCTCCTCACACAAACATTCCCGATCCCTCTGACCTTGCATTAATTTTAATTCTTAGAACATTTAATGCCTTCTAATATATTACCTAATTTACTTATTATGCATTTTGTATTAGTTTCCTATTGCTGTCAGGAAAATTACCACAGATGTAGCGGTGGCTTCAAATGATACAAATTTATTATCTTGCCATTTTGGATGTCAGAGGTCCAGATTGGCATGCTGGTTTCTCTGCTCTGGATTTCACAAGGCCGAAATCAAATTGTTCATCACCTGGGCTTTTCTCAGATGGCTTTGGGCAGAATAGACCTCCAAGCTCATTCAGGGTCTTGGCAGAATCCAGTACCATGTGTTTGGTGGAACTGAGGTCTCATTGACCTTGCTAGCTGCCAAATTGGGGCCACCCTTAACTCCTAGAGTTCTTTCTCCAGTTCTCATATGTGGTCCCTTACATCTCAGAGCCATCTGTTGCTTATCAAATGCTTCTCAGGTATTGAATATCTCTGACTTTCCTTCTGCCTCATCTTTCTTCCACTCCCAACCAGAAACAGTTCTTTTTTAAGGGCTCATCTTGGTCTCCCAGATAAATCAAGATAAATTCCCTATTTTAAGGTTCATGACCTTAATTGTATCTGCAATATCCATTTTGCCATGTACGGTAACATATTCATGGGTTCTGGGGATTAGGGTATGGACATCTCTGAGAAGCTGTTATTCTGCCTACCACACATGTTGGTTGTTGCCTATCTCTTCCTACTAGAATGGAGCAAAAACTCATGCAGACAAGAATCTCTATTTTGTGTATTGATGCACTCAAAGTGCCTCAAAGGAGGCCTTTCAACCTAGTAGCTGCTCAATAAATATCATTGTATGCATGCATGAATGAACAATAACTATCATTTTCACTGTAATACTGAGTTATTATGCAGTTGCTTAATGGTGAATCAGATTAATGTGAAAATTTTAATTAGTGTATAGAACATTTACCCTTACTTTGAATATATGTCCTTGGTTATAAGCTGATTACATAAATGCATTCTCATACTTTTCTCTAAGAAAGATTAATATTAGAAAATCTACTAAAAGCCAAAACACCTACCAGAAACCTTGTTTTTAGGGGTAAAAACTTATTTTTTGGTAACATTTGAAGATATCACTGTAATCCGTAAAGAACTTACAAAAATTACAGTGAAAAAGGCAACATATGAATAAGCAATCGTAGAATAAAAAGATATCTAATAAAAAATAAATGATTAAATGCATTATTAATTAAATGATTAAAAAAACAAAAGAGTTCAAGTATCAAAAGTAGTAACCAACTTGTAAATGATTAAGTGCTGGTTAGAGTACAATGAATATATAACAAGTAGGAGTATAACTTGCTACATTGTACAAAGCAAAAAACAAAACAAAAAAAGAATATGCCATGAACCTTCAAATTGCTCCTAAGTGTAGCCTGTAATGCACAGTGGAGGAAACATACCTAATGGAACAGAAACTTGAGCCAAAATTAGTATGCAGATCTATTGATTGCAGTGTTCCAAGAAATTAGAATCAACCTGTATCATGTTCTGATAAGTGAATGAATGGCATATTACAAATAATACAATAATTTTAAGTGACTAGAGAAAATATTCACAATATGATGTTAAATGAAAAAATACAGAATTAAAAGTGTGTATATGATATAGTATATGTTCCTATATTTGTATATCGTACCTAACAAAGGAAAAACATCAAAATGTCAGTGTGATCATCCGCAGGGAGAAAGATTGTGAATGATATTTATGTTATTTATACCATTATGAAACTTTGTAATTCTCTTAATTCAGACTGTATTACCTTAATATTCAGGGGGAAATTATTTAAAATATTGAAGGAGAATACATATTGTCTTCAACATAGAATGGAAGGTTTATTAATTTAACCACACCTGTTTCATCAGCTAAGTGCAAAGAATAGACAGAAATGAAAAGGAAACAACCCAATTATTACTTGAAATATTTTGTAGCTATTTCTACATCTTCTTCTTTATGAATGTGTGGAAGAAGAGAAAATAGAAATGTAACAAGATGGGAAGACTAGAAAATGTCATGTTTTCTCTTTGGTCCAACCTTCCTCAGGTAAATTCTGTTCCTCAGACTTTCATTTTCTGTTTCCAAACTTACTTCCATTTTAGTGATCACTTAAGAAAGCATTCTATTATGCAGCCATCAAAAGGAATGAGATCTTGCCATTTGCAATGACGTGGATGGAACTGGAGGGTGTTATGCTGAGTGAAATAAGTCAATCAGAGAAAGACATGTATCATATGACCTCACTGATATGAGGAATTCTTAATCTCAGGAACAAACTGAGGGTTGCTGGAGTGGTTGGGGGTGGGAGGGATGGGGTGGCTGGGTGATAGACATTGGGGAGGGTATGTGCTACGGTGAGCGCTGTGAATTGTGTAAGACTGTTGAATCACAGATCTGTACTTCTGAAACAAATAACGCAACATATTTTAAGAAAAAAGAAAAAGAAGAAGATAGTAGGAGAGGAAGAATGAAGGGGAGTAAGTCAGAGGGGGAGATGAACCAGGAGAGATGATGGACTCTGAAAAACAAACTGAGGTTTCTAGAGGGGAGGAGGGTAGGGGGATGGGTTAGCCTGGTGATGGGTATTAAAGAGGGCACATTCTGCATGGAGCACTGGGTGTTATGACAAACAATGAATCATGGAACACTACACCAAAACAAATGATGTAATATATGGTGATTAACATAACAATAAAAAATTAAAAAAAAGAAAGCATTCTAGATTTGTGCCACAATTAATTAAATGGATACCATATTGTCAATCATGTCAAAGGATGCAGTGATGAATTATTTAATTTATATATGAGTTTTTGATTATTTCGTTAAGACATCCTTAACTGGGTAAAATCTATTAGGTTTACTGAAAATTATTTCCAATTTTCTCCAAAATGAAATGCTAATTTGCACTCCTCCAGCAGTGTGAGAATGTCACTTTTTTATGTTTGTGTTAATTCTTACAATTACAATCAATTCCTTTCTTGCTCTTAGCCTTGTCTTGTGTTAAACTACTTGTATAGAAGTTCCTCATAAAGAGATCAATGAATTTCAGTTTCTGTGGACCACATAACCCAGGTTTGGAAATTTATACTTTATAGAAAACTGTTAGTTGTACTGAAAACTGTTGAAAAGCTATGCCCAAGTTTGAAGTTCTTAATTATTTTTCCTTTATTCAAATATTGACTGTATACGTGCTGTTAAAGTTGAGTCATGCATATTCATTGGTAACTTTTTTAGAAGGATTCTTTATGAATGTAAATCTTTTGACTGAATTTATGTGATTGTTTCATGTATCATTTATACTTTCACAACTCAAGCATTTTAAATCTCCCTCTCATTGTCTTCATGCTCCAAGTGCTTGGAAGATTATGCAAAATGATGTGACAAAAGGCATAGATTCTAAAAATAGAATCCGTAACTGTCAAAGTGATTTTACAGTTCATAATTCAGGAAAGGTGCTTGGAAGAGACTCTGAAATTGGACAAACTATTGCACCTTCAAAGTCAAGTGTGTAGCTTTGTTTGGGGATTGATAGTTCCATTTTCTTCCACTGGTGAGGATAGCAATATTGCTTAATATTACTACTCTCCTTATCTTTGAAAAACATGCAAAGCATAAAAGACAGGTCAGGAAAGGAAAATAAATGATTAATTCTCAAACTTTTTTTAAAAAACAGCATGTAACCATCTTTTACATGGCTTAAGACTTTGTGGAATTTATAGATATGACAGAATATCACACTCTAGCAGTGATGCATCAGAGTTCATATTCATCAGGAGAGAGCCAAGTGGAAAACAGAAGATGAGGATATGATTTAAATTTTGTTTAGGAATTCAGTTAAGAACTGTATGATGAAGGATGTGTTACAGTTCCTTAATTTAAAAGGCAGTTTAATTAATTACTTTGTACCCTTGACAAAGCTGCATTGAAACACACTTGTTATTAATCGTTTTTACATAAACACAATACATGTATACATCAGAGAAGAAATATATAAAATAAAATGTTTTTTTAGATGTTGCTTAGAAAGCACTGTTTAATTGATGATTGCTGTAAACATCATTCATTGCTTTAGATTCCGAAACTTAGAAATTATTTTTAACGTGTACAGAAACTGAACTGAAGTTTTTTGTTTTTTGTTTTATTTTTCTATTATTTTTGTCTTGGTTCAAGGCTTTATTACACAAACAGATTACCTAAGATTAATTTTGGGGTAAGATAAGTTTGCTTAAAATCCTTAAAAGATACATGTCATAATTGCTTTTGTCAGAATCTATGGGGAAGTTAAATAAACCAACAATTCCATAATAGCTTAAAAATGGTAGGTTGGAAAGCTAAAGGACCCAAATTCAAATCAATTTAGGGAGTCTTGGGAAAGCTTTGATAAGGATATGGCCTCTGAACACAAGTAATGGAGAGGGCATTTCTAGGATTGACGGCATGAGAGAGGAGCAGGACCTCACAGGGGAGCAAGACATTTGGGTGAGCTAGATTAAGAATCCATGTTGAAGATTAATGATGGAGGAAACTATAAAAGAGAGAGAGAGAGGGCGCCTGGGTGGCTCAGTTGGTTAAGCAACTGCCTTCGGCTCAGGTCATGATCCTGGAGTCCCAGGATCGAGTCCCGCATCGGGCTCCCTGCTCAGCAGGGAGTCTGCTTCTCCCTCTGACCCTCCCCCCTCTCATGCTCATTCTCTCTCTCAAACAAATAAAATAAAATCTTTTAAAAAAAAAAAAAGAGAGAGAGAGAGAGAGAGAGAAAGGAATAAGACCTTAGAAAATGCTCTTGCTATTTTGAAGAATTAACATCTTAATTGCCATGTAAATTTGGAAACTAGTAATATTATTTGGATCTGCACAGAGAACTAATAAGTGGAGTTGATGGTTGTTGGTGGTAGAGATGGTTGAGAAAAAGCAGGAAGAACTGTTAGCAAACCATATGGTAGTCCAAGTGATAGAGGGTGATCAGTTGAGCTATGGCAGTGGTAGTGGAACTAGGGCAAGTTGGAATTTGAAGTGATTACTGGTAGGATGGATAGTCCCTGGTGATCTGTTGATTGCAGTGGTCAAAGGGAGAGGGAATGTGACCTTGAATGTGATTAACTACCGTTCCTCTAGAAAGCAGAGATATGGGAATTTGCAAAAAGACTGATAAGGAGTATCCAGGGGGAAAGGTGAAGAGGTGGTTTCCACATTCCAGGACAGCAAATGAATAAGAGTTAGAGGAGGACAGTGTTAAATGAAGCAGAGCAATCAACTTGGATATGAAATGAAAATTCAAAATGGAATGAGCAGTTAGGGAAGCTTTGGATTTAACAAGAGTGCTTTCATAGATTTGGGAAGGATGAAACGGAGTTGCCAGAGTCAAGGATGGTGACTGGAGGTGAATTGCAAACAGTTATGAAGGCAGGAAGGTGCACAGAGCATGGTAGCCAGAGAGAGAGAGTTAAGAGAATGGCTGTTGTTTTTTAGGAAGCTTTAGAAGAAGCTCGAGGGTGATTTTGTGTTGAGGAGAAAAAAAGCAACTCAAGAGGGAAAAAATACATGTGGAAGAGAATTAAATGATTGTGCTCAATACCTAAAAAGATGAAAAGGTGAAGAATATTAACCCACAGGATTAGGAACTCTTTTTTAATAGAACAGAAGATACTACGTTTTGAAATTAGCTGTCTACACTGGTTTCTCTTCAGATCGCATAAATCTTTAGCTGTCATTCTTAATGGACACCTTTTTAATGATCCTTGTGTTTCAGTCTCCTCATTTGTCATTTCCGTATTGCATTCAGTTTTTAGGTCAAAATAGAATGTGTGTATATAATATTTTATAAGTTATATAATGCTATAAGAATGCAAAGTACCCTTTTTTAAAGGAAAACAGTTCATACTCTTTCTTCTCATCCTATTTGTTCTTTCATTTTTTACAGTCTCCTATGCCACTTCCATGTTGTTCCAGAAGTATTATGGAATAAACATGCTTTATAGCCAAAAAGAGAGCTTCTGTATCATTTACAGAATTGCATTGAAGGGATCATGTACTCCTTGGTGAGATGGAAATATGGCACCTGAGGACAAGTTGACACCTCTGCTTGTAGCAAATAAAAAGGATCTGTTAGGGTAACATGACTTCTTTTCCCCCTTCTTTTGTCTGTAGGGCTTATGTCCTAGCACAAGCCAGTCATTTATTTTGGGGTTTGTAGAATTCTAATTCAGGTTTGTGGAAACATAGTGGCAACAATACCACTTAGTTTGTGATTTAACTTTCTCCTCTCCTTGCAACTATACTGGAGGCTCCTTGAGATCTGGAACTCTTGTCTTTCAAAAGCATGACTTTTAAAGATATGCTGATGCTACCTGGGGCAGATCTGTGAATCTGGGTATAGAAACAAAGTTTAAGGGGCGCCTGGGTGGCTCAATCGTTAAGCGTCTGCCTTCGGCTCAGGTCATGATCCCAGGGTCCTGGGATCGAATCCCGCATCGGGCTCCCTGCTGGGTGGGAAGCCTGCTTCTCCCTCTCCCACTCTCTCTGCTTGTGTTCCCTCTCTCACTGTGTCTCTCTCTGTCAAATAAATAAATAAAATCTTTAAAAACAACAAAAAAAAAGTTTAATTTGCTAAATGAGAAGCAAACCACGAAAAAGGCTTAAGTACTTCTCCTGGCCCCTATAAGACAGGCATTAATAAAATACATGTTGTGATAACTTTGACCACAAAATGGAATGTGATGGCCACGTCCTAAAGTCAGACTGTCACTGGTTGTGAGGCATTTGAGTAGTGTTTATTTACTGTCTCTCACCTGTCACTCCTCAGAGATTCATTGATTAAATCTGCTTCACAGTGAAGGAATCTTACCTCAGAGCAGACATCATAATTTATGGCTTAATTAAATCAGAGAAAAAATTGCAATCAGTGGCCCAGCCAGACCTGACATTGGCTGTCGTGGGGTTCCAGAAAAAGATCTCTCAGGTGACTGTGCTGGAGATGCAACTTAGGAAGAGGGACCTTAGGTTTCTCAGTGAATTGATCTGATGGAGTACATGGAGAGGGCCACTCAACAATTGTGGGTTAAGGCCTGTGGGCTATGGTCATTTGCTGCCAGGTAGCCTAATACGTGACAAGATTGTGCCCCAAATTCACAGTCTGATCCCATTTAACCACTTAATGTTGACATGTGTAAACATAGCCAAACTATAGGAATTTACGGGTAAAAATCCAAGCATTTTAGTTAGTACCTAACAAACACTAAGATTAATCGTGCTGGTTGTAGATAATTAGGCTGCCTAATGCCTTCCTCTGGCAAGCAGAACAAAACTTGGTTTGCTTTCTCTTTCCCCTCAACTCCCATTTATCTTACGGCTCTTAATATTATGGTACCCTAAGCTTTCAATGTCTGTTTTAATTATACATATTCCTGTCATCTTTCATAATAGACTTTCACTGTTTCAGAGGCTGGGATTCCATTCTGTCTTTTTATCCTGATCATCCTGTTGGAATAAAGGAATGTAAGAATTAATGATTACCTGAATAGATGAAACAAAAAATGAGCAATTGTTTTGCTATTGTATTTGGTAATTAATTCATTTACCTGGCATGTTTTTATTGAGGTTCTACTATTAATTAGGCAAAGAAAGCACCTAGAACAGAACAATTACTGGGAACTTAATGGGAAAAATATTTGCCTTGCTGTCGAGGATTTTAAAACTGATCTGTTGTTTTCTTTCCAATGTTCTGCCCATTGTTGGTAGTCACCAATATAAACTCGATAAAGTGTATTTTATTGCTGGCTGAACAAATATCACGGGTAGATTTCCAGCCAGAGCCATATATAAAGGTAGAAATGTAGGAGAGTAGACAAGCAGTCTAAAAGTCTACTCTGCATAAATAGCAAGTGACGAAAAGAGGAATCGCAGAAAGTAATTTTAAAAAGATAGTCATAAAAAGCAGAGAATTAAACATTGAGTATAAAGTTGGATGAGAATTCAGATTAAATGGTAACTCTGGTAGCCTGGGGCCAGGAGTATATATGCTGGGAAGTAAGATTTTTAACATTAAATTGTGAAAGAAACAGAAAAAAGCATAGTATAAGAATATTAGTATTTCAGTAGATTTTTCTCATGATAAACATGCATTTTTAAATGCTCTAGACTTGACTTTTTTCACCCTGTATATGATTGTTCTGTCAACAAGATTATTTTTACCAGAAAATTATGCATTCAAACTGGCAGAACACTGTCAGGGAAAAAAGGAAGTAAATTGGAGATACATGCTATTCTTGCACCATGGGTCAGGCTTTTAGGTGTCACAGCTTAATTATATATTCTCGGTACCACACTAAGAGACTTGGATGATAACCAGACCCACCTCCTATGGATGCCTTATTTGACCACATCAGCAGACCCATGGTGATTTTCCTTTCCTCTGAAACCCTAAAGCTTGCTATTTTCACATCCCTAATTCGATACTTGCTGTATATTGTTCTACAGCATTGTTTTTCTTCTATATCAGACATAATTTGTTTCTTGAAGTTTATATAAACTCTTTGTGGAAGTAAAGAGACATTTATTGAATATCTGGGCTTTGCTGGGCACTTCTCAGTATTACGTGCTTCGTCAGTCTCCTCTAGCACCTCATTAATGTGCTCTGTGTGCCATAGGGGAGGGAAAGGCATTTCCCCTAGAGCTGGACACTGTGGTGGTGTCAGCTGTGGTGTTCGAAGTGTTTTAGAAGCAGAGTCAATCATAGTAAGAGTTTTCTAAGGTCTCAAAACAGATGGAAATAGATCTACTTCTAAGATATTGGAGAAGTGGTTGCTTAGTTTGAGAACAAAAAGGCAGATATCAGACTCTTTATTATTGTCCATTCTTCCTTTTCTTGTTAGGCAGCTAGACATTCCCAATCCCAGGTTTCTTTACCTGCGTTTCCCATCGTGTAATCTCTGTTGTTCTTTTATCTTATCCCCACATGGTTGTGTACAATGAAATTCCAAGTAATACCCGTTCCTCCTCCTGTTCCTCTGTTTCTTCCTTGCTTCTTCGTTATGGTCCTTCCTTATGCTGCTCTTTAAGATGGATGCTTCTTTCTCTCTTTTGTCTTATTTTTGACCTTCTTCTTTAGCATGTCTGATTGAAAACTTCCCTTCTGTGTCGCCCATGACATCTGAAATTATTTTCAATAACAGGATTCCTGATGTAACCAGGTATTCCTTCTTGACTGGAGAGGAAAAAATGGCTGGAGATGCAGAGGGCTAGTCAGATCAATTCAAGTAGACTCACACTATTTGTTGAAAGGGTAAACTTTGTTCTATAAGGAAATATAGTAAAGTTACTTGTTGAGTACATGGGCACTGTTGTGTATAGATAGCAGTTATTTTTCTCTCAGGAAATTTGCCATTTTATTGCAGAAGCAACACCATAGAAAGCTAGAAATACTTACGTCCTAAATTGTAACTTATAAACTGTGTACTACATACATATTCAAAATCAAGATAAAATGATGGGAAATTAAATAACTAGGGGAGAGAATGGAAAAGATGAAGTTTATGCTTTGCACTGAAGGAATTTTTAAAGCAATGTGGAGCCCTACAAATTGCATGGAATGTAAGATCAGAGATCCTGGATTCCAGACCCACCACTACTACTTAAGAGCTGTGTGCTCTTAGGGAAATCCCTTATACTCCCTGATCCTCGATTTTCTCATCTGTAAATGGAATAATAATAATAGTTTAATAATAGCTATTGTTTATAAAGTACTTCGTTATGTGCCAGAAAAATGTATATATAATTTCTTTAATCTCTATAACAACACTTCTCAGAATATATTTTTCTCATATAGTATAAAATAGTAAAAGAGGCTAAAGAATGTTAATACACTTAGTTGGACACCCACATCTGCCTGATTTGATTCTGCCTCTTGTAAGACTGTCGGGAGAAATTAACGCAGATGACACTGCACCTCTAAGAATAACTTCAATTTCTATACTTAAGTAGTTTCTGAGTTATAAGTAAACTGGATAGACTATATTTAAATGCTAGGTCGATATCATGAAAAATTTGGGCCCAGACAGTTAATTGAGGGGCAATATAGCTTAATGGTAGAGAGCATGGACTCTGAAGCCAAACCACTTATGGGTTTGATTCCTTACCAGGGACCTCAGTCACGTTATTTAAGTTTATGGTGTCACAAGTCATCTTCTGTAAAATTAGGATATTAGAGCTACTGTTCTCACAAGGGTGCTTAAGATAAAATGAGAATATATAAAAGTACTTAGAACAGTGCTTGGTAGATAGTGAGTGTTAGCTACTGGATACTGCTAATCGTTGAGGCATCTAAATTGAGACAAATACACACTTCTGATAATAAGAATTCTACCTTCTTTGTATTATACCTTCTTAACCTGGGTCTCTTCAACCAGCCCCCAATGCTACCTTGTTGCTTCTAGAGCAAAATTATAGAGAATATGTTTTTAAAAATATGCATGTATATGTTTATCTGTATTTATATAAAAATATTTGTCTATATAGTTGCATATACATATATAAAACATTTATATCTATAGAGATACTTATCTATTGATCTATAGAGAAAAGAAACTTGATTTGCCTACACTATTTTATTTTGGCTTTTGAGAAATTTCTAGGTATTGTTCCTATTTGAATTCAATGTTAGGTCTTAGTTTCATTTAAGAGTACATATAAAAGTCTGTGAGTATAAATTGGACTACAAAATAAAAGCCTTCTGAAATACGTAAAATACTAATAGAAAAAAAAAACCTTTAAAAGTACCTTAACTTTGATTACCAGAAAAATTTTTAAAGTGTTTAAAGAGGCTTAAATAAATGACAAGATATAACATTTAAAAAATTTCTTAACTTTGAAAATATGCTTATTAAGAAAATTTTGTGTATTCATTTCAATTTATAAGCTGTGTTTGCTACTGGAAATTGATTTGTGCACTCCTCTTACGAATATTAACACATAGTTTACTATCTCACCTCAATTTTATCCAACCTAACACTTAGGAAATATGTAAGTTACTCTATTAGTCAGAAGATATTCAAACCTTGGGTTTAGTTTCTTCCCTCCCTGCTTATTATACACAAAAGTTAATTGTCCTACAGTTTTCTTCATAGCTCCCGGGAATCATTTTCATATTCATATGGAATAACATCATTTTCCAATAACTTGCTATTTACCTTATATTAAGGAATAAAGAATTATTGCTTACCCACACATTTAATGTTATGTTTGGTAAGGGCCATAAAATAAGAAATTTGAATGTATTACAGACAAAATGTTATATGTAAATACATATTGTCATGTGTATCATAATGTTTTTTGGTTCTATGCAGAACACTTCAGAGAAATACATGTACATCTCTACTTTGGATTAACTCCACTTTGGGAACGTATTTTTAAAACCAGTATAAATAATTAAAAATGATCTTTTTATTCTGCACCAAACTAATTTTATTAGGGGCCTTACTTGTTTAAGTCTGAGATTTATGTTGCAATATACTAATATCTAGGTATATCAGAAGTTATTTTCAAGTCATTAATACATAAATTTCTGTTTGTAATCAGTAACGTTTTATTTTGAACTTTTGATCAATTGTGGTTTCAGCATAATTTACCATCATAATATATTTTTTGTTCTAATTGGTCACTTTATATTTTAATCATGTGAATAAATCCACACATTTTAATAGTTATGTGGTTATTAAATTCTTAAATTAAACTGTTATAATTTTAAAGAGAACCACTGAATACAAACAGAAAAGCAGGGGTATTAGAATATATGAAGGGAAATAATGTATATTCTTTGCATCTATGTCAGATGTATCCACTCAAACGGAAACATAGAGCTTCTCTGGTTTGGGATTAATTTATGTTTTCAGTTGTAATGAAATAACCATTCTATGTGAGATACTTTCTGGTATGAGTAAATTGCTAGCACAGTTGAGATTAATTTCACAGTGATTTTTGACTACTAAATATTTGGAGTTTGGGATGTTTTCTAGAATGTATCAGATGCCTTTTTGCTAATCTCTTGTGTTCAAGAAGCTTTGATTGTGGTCGAGGATGAACTATCATCCTTCAGTTGGTCATTCAAAGCCTCAGTAACATAGTTGCATTAATACTAAAAACAAGTACAATATATTGTTCCTACCTTGATAGATTGTTTCAAAGCTCAAATTAATGAACAGATGCAAAAGCAATAGAAAAAAATAGTTTCAGATGCTAACAAATATACAGCATGTTTATTACATATAAAGTTTTCTTTTTCTTGTGATGTTAATTATCTTTGCAATGGAAGAAGTTGTGAGCTTACATTTTCATTTCCACGAGGGAAAATAGAGGGCCAGAGAAAGGCAATTTTACAGAAAGATTTAGTTTTCCTCCTTCTTTTTCCTAAGCCACTGCCTAACCCAAAGGTCCAGTGACCAACTGGCCTAGTTTTAGCACTGAATGTCCTCTTTTCCTGAGAAGACTCTCAGTCCTTGGGAAATCAGTAGGATTAGTTAGGCTGTGGACACATTTGTTCACTTCCTGTTCAGGCATAAATTACAGGATGTTGTCACTATTGAAAGATAGACAAGTAGCTGAGGATCATATAAGTAGAATGTTAATTCATTATAAGTATCACTTTCAGATTTTATTGTTCCTTGAAGCTTGCACAATTTTGAGGTTGAGAGGGAAATGCTTCTACAGAAATAGCGTAAAGACCTATACAAATGAGGGATCTTAAGCTTCATGGGAAGTTTGCTTCTGTTGATAAATCTACCTTTTCCCTCCCTCCATGCACCCAGAATTTAAAGGAAATAGCTATTATTTGTGGTTTTAAAATTTTTAAATGGGAAACATATTCATGCATGAAATATGTAACTATATTTTATTTAAAAAATCAAAGAACCACAATTTAAAAACTTTTTAAAAATTAAAAAAATAAACTTCCAAAACAATAAGATAAATAGAGTTTCTGGTCTACAGGTTACAGCAGGATTATTTAGAAGTAGATTACATTGCTGCAACACATACACAGATTCTTAAGGATGTGAAAGGAATGAACGCCTTATATTTTGCTTTGAGGCAACTCTAAAGTTGCTTTTTCCCCTAAGCCTGTCAGTCTTAGAAAACAAAGATTTTTGATACAGCTAGCTATTTATATCACTTGTTGCAATTCTTTTTTTTTTTTTAACATATAATGTATTATTTGTTTCAGAGGTACGGATCTGTGATTCAACAGTCTTGCACAATTCACAGCGCTCACCATAGCATATACCTTCCCCAGTGTCTATCACCCAGCCACCCCATCCCTCCCACCCCCCACCATTCCAGCAACCCTCAGGTTCCTGAGATTTAGAATTCCTCATATCAGTGAGGTCATATGATACATGTCTTTCTCTGATTGACTTATTTCGCTTAGCATAGCACCCTCCAGTTCTATCCACGTCATTGCAAAAGGCAAGATTTCATTCCTTTTGATGGCTGCATAATATTCCATTGTATGTGTTATATATTTTTTTATATATATATGTATATATATATTATTTTTTCTTTATTGACGTACCTCCATACTGTTCTCTTTCCATAGTCTGGCTATTGTGAACATTGCTGCTATAAACATCGGGGTGCACGTACCCCTTCGGATCCCTACATTTGTATCTTTGGGGTAAATAGCCAGGAGTGCAATTGCTGGATCATATGGTAGCTCTCTTTTCAACTTTTTGAAGAACCTCCATACTGTTTTTATTGTCTGGTCTGTTTAGCTGGTTTATCTAACTTAAGGTTTATCTAATAAATACCTTAGTTTTTAAGACTTTGGAAGACCAAGTTCTCATTTCCCACAAAGACTTCTCAGGGAACACTGAGCTAATCTGATGTTTCTCTCCAGAATTTTCTTGGCTGATGAAGAAATGAGTAGTGAGACCCCCAAACTCACATTATCCCCACACTCCTGAGACTTCATTTCTCTAATTTCATTCACACAGGAATGGACTTGTGTGCTTTTTGCTTAAATTCAGAAATCTCATTCATCAGGTATTTTTTCTTAAATGTTTTTGGTTGTCAAAAAATATGCCTACCTTTTGACAGCAAGTTTAAGTGGAAATATAAGCTGAGCCAGATAACCATGCATGGCTGCTCTTCTTTTCTTCCCATGAGATGCTCACAGAACTTCGAATTGCAGGGTATGTGCAGCTCAGAAGGCCTCTCTGGACTTTTTGCCCTGAAAATCCACCTGCTTCTTGAAGGCAGGGTCTATATTATTATTATTTTTAAAGATTTTATTTATTTATTTGAGAGAGAGAGAATGAGAGATAGAGAGCATGAGAGGGAAGAGGGTCAGAGGGAGAAGCAGACTCCCTGATGAGCAGGGAGCCCAACGTGGGACTCGATCCTGGGACTCCAGGATCATGACCTGAGCCGAAGGCAGTCCCTTAACCGACTGAGCCACCCAGGCGCCCGGGGTCTATATTATTTTCTTCATCAATAGGTCTTCCACTCAAAGATGTTTATTGAAAGAACAAAGCTTTTTTTGGGAAAGTTGGTCAGTATTCAAAGGCCCAGTTGCATGAATCTGTCTTACAATGAACATTCTGTTGTGCCAGCATGCAGTATCAGCAAAAATAGGTCTTACATTATAATGTATATGACTAGAATTTCCCATTACTTTAAGGTTGGATCACTTGCTTCATGAAATGATAAAATTTAATCATGTCTCAGCTTCACCACTTCTTCACCTTTGACTTTCATAAACTGTAATAAACTGTCTTTTTTCCTTACCTTAACCTCACCCTATACTAATTATGCATTTACTTATTCATTTATTTACTTATTTATTTATCCATTCATTCACTCACTTATTTACATACACCTGTTTGATGCTCTCCTTGGGAGATCTCAGGGTTAAAAGACTGACATTCTGGAAGTTTGATAAAGATCCAGGGGAACTTAGTTTAAAGTCACTCTCTTACAGGTGATTTGCACAGCTTGGGCTCACAAACATGCCATGAGCAATCTTGTTAACCTTCTAGGCTTTTTGGAGATGCATATAAAAATAAGTATCAAAAAAGGAAAGAATATTAATAGAAAATAAGTAAGTAAATAATCTTTAATTTTTTTAATAGTGAGAATGACCCCAGACACTTTGCTTGGAAATTGAATGGAAAAATAACCTTTACTTAATGCTCCTCAGTTGCTTATATCAGATCATTGAGATACCTATGTTGAAGGGGATTTAGAGTCACAGCAGCCCACCAAGGAGAAAATTTAATGTCTGACACTAATCATATATGCCTGAGGGTTTCTAGTATTTACTGATATTGACATTGCAAATTAGGAGAACCTTTTCAGATTCATGTAGTTTACTGTGGGAATGACTTTTAGAGATAATCAAGGTCACACCTAACATTTTATAATAGGCAAAACCAAGATCAGAAAAATGACTTGTCTTAGTCATTAGATTAAGTGTGCTATATTTGTATGCATACCTGTGGCTAGAACAAGTGCAGTTTAAATAGATGTTCAAAATGCAGTGAGGTTGGCTTATAACCAGGCAAACCCTACTAGATGGCATCCACAGAGTCCCAAAGTTTGCCATTATCTTGGGTCTGACCTTCACTGCCTCAGAAATTCAGAAATACTCTGAATAGATCATTCTTCTTCTTAGAAGCAGTTTCACATTCACCTACTCAAAGACACTGATTCATAAAAATTATGAAAAAACAATGCCAGCCAACTTTATAATGTGAGATCACTGTCATGTGAGCAGGATTTCAGGAGCCGACTGGTGCATTTTCTCCCTTCAGCAAATCTACGCTACATGTAGTTACAATCAGAAAATTGCTTGGGTAGCATGAAATCAGAGTGGAGTTTGCAGTGAATTCACTGTTTCCAGAGTCTGGTTAGGAAAAGCTTAACAGAGGAAATCGTACCAGAGGATGAGATGGCTCCAACCAGAAAGAGCAGTATCTTAAAGGCTAGAATCAAAACTAGATTCTACTAGTCATGCCTTAGATCGTAAAGTCTTCAAGGGCCGGCTGGGTGGGAGTTGAGAGGGCTAGAAATGGCAAGCACCAGGTTTAGAAAGGTAGAAAGGAACCAGAACTTAAAAAATTTGGTCCAACTAAGGAGACAGAGAATGAATAGGCAGAGAGGTAGGAGAAAATCCACAAGTTGGTGTCCCAGAAGCCAAGAGCTGGTTTTAGGGAAATATAAGTAAAAACAAAGTCTTCTTCTAACCCAGAAAACCTCTGAACTCTTAAAAGATAAACTGAGGCACATTAAAATTTACAAGAGTTTATTTGAGCACACATCCATTTGAGTCAGCAGAGCAAACCGAAAGTGGTTAGAAACGCTCTACACCAACAGGAGCTAAGGGAGAGGTTTTTATA
Source organism: Callorhinus ursinus (assembly GCF_003265705.2). Lineage (NCBI taxonomy): Eukaryota > Metazoa > Chordata > Mammalia > Carnivora > Otariidae > Callorhinus > Callorhinus ursinus. Next base: position 22,911,843 of record NW_027397070.1, on the reverse strand, counting down.
GAGAAGCTAGGGATGCAAAGCATGGGAATTATTTGATTGGCTATAGCTTAAAGGGGTTGCTTTACTTGGGAAGGCCCCGTTGACTGTGACTGGTTGTTCTTAAATGTCATTGTCTCGGATACCAGGACATCGACTCTGGCTTGGGTTTTGGTTGCTATCAAGGCATGAGAGCCACTTCAGTCTAATAACCTCCTTGTTTAATTACTTTAACACCACAAAGGTGTACAAGGGGAAGAAAACAGTTTTAATATTGAATAAGCGTGAAACCAGAATGTGATGTACATCACAGGCAATCTGCTAAGAGATTGCAAAGACAGAAAGAAGTCACATACTTTTAGATGGCCCTTGCATACACTCTGTCAAGATAAACAATAACTAGTCCTTAAGTCAGAAAACTTGACAACCCCACCTGGCACACACAGTTCATCCTAAATTCACTAGGTAATTGGGTGACCATATGTTTAACTACTTGGCTTTATCTGAAGGAAAAATAAATATATCTTTATGACAGAAGGGAGTTTTGGTGCTAGGCACCTGCCAAGGTTAGGCTTCTATCCACCCAGAGACTAGGAGATAGGGCTGCTATTTCCCTGATGATTACATTTCAAAGAGTTGATTCCCAGGTCCTTGAGGAAGACATTACTGGGTTGTAAAGCTGGCAAGAGGTTTATCTAGCTTTAAAAAAGAGTTACATACATTTCAAAGAGACGGAACTTAAAATACAAGTTTTCTAGAGAAAATACTTAAGAATAAGGAGTGGGAAGCAGTCTCTTCCCTTGTATTCAATAGGGAGAATTAAGCCCTTAACTTATATTTGCCCTGAATGACAGGGGAAGGTATTTAGTTGATCAGCTACCTTTGGCTCATGTACAGGATTTTAAAAAATGTAGAAGGGCAATAGAGACTCCCAGAGAAAGTCCTGTTTCCAGTTCAAAAGGGGCCAGTCTGCTTCCCTGAGGTTTTTAAGAGCATACTGAAGGAGCCAGACTGCATTGTTTTCTCTGTAAGAGTCAAGAAACTTAACTACTAAATAATTAAATGACCTCTTTCTTTACTATCTTTTTAAAGCCATTTGGATTAATTCTTAAAATGTTGTTTGTATTTGAGGGAATTATGTTGGAATCCTCTACCCTTAGGCATTGTGAAGTGCTTGACTGTGTCAACAATTTTTATTCACAGCTCTCTGGAAAATTATTCCCCTCACCTTTTTTTTTTTTTTTTTTTTTTTTTTACCCTGAGGCCCAGGGACTGCAAAGTAGGGCAGAGTTCTGCCTTCTCATTTCCACAGCTACGGGGGGTGAGTAAGGCTGCTTTGCTAGCTGAAGGCTTTTTTTTTTTTTTTTTTTTACCCCAAAAGAGAAATCAAGTCCTTTGTAATTGTTCACACAGCATTTTATTTTTCATTTATTCTGTTGTCCGAACACATTCCTAGACAGTAGTTTTTTAAAGCCCACATTATAGCATTAACAACAACAACAAAAGAATCTATATTGGTTGAAATAAGTATTTTGTATGCCTTTTAAAATCACAAAAATTGGTAAGGTCTGCCAAAGAAACATAAGCAATGTATTATTAGTTACTTTTCTCGTCATTATAGATTAGTTTGGAGACTTCAAAAAAATATTTGGATGATACCTCCTCTCTTTTAGGGGTCAATATATTTATGTGTTTACACATATGTTTTTCTATGCAAAACTCATGTAACATTTATGTTTCCATATCATCAGTCAGAATGCACACAGTGCTTATTAAAAGCTATTATGAAACACGAACTATTTGCTAATACCATGCTGTGTATATTGGGGAATAGGGAAAAGTAAAGACTTGATGTTGGTCACAAGAGCTTATAGTCTTGGCAGTAAAATGTGCCTAATGGACATAGACAGTGCATAGCACAGACTTTTGTGACTCAGAGACTCTTTTGCAATGGAATTCCCAAGACTGACGAATCAATAAGCAACAATCCAGGAAACTTGACACAGATGGTAAACTATGGCCTTTAGTTTGAATGATAGTCAGTTCCTATGTTGGGGCTCATGGTTATAACTAGTAAATTCACTCAGCCGGCTTGGGCAGAAACCAGCCAGTACTGAGAGGAGGCCAACTAGGTCATCATCCTGTGATCAGGAGTGATGATTAGGCGTCAAGCGCTAGGAACCAAAACAGCTCTGCTCTGTCCTCTTTTGCTCTGGGGCCACCTGTTCCTCTACCTGGACTTTTCTGTGGACACCTCTTTCACTTTCTCTTTTTTCTGGAATCAGTTTTGCTTACTTTTCTGCACATAATGGTAGCTTACAACGCACACCCCATCCTGAGGTTTTGTATCCTCAGTTTGAGTGCCTAGCAAATGCTGACTGGCATCTTACACTCCTAATTTAAATATCCTAAGAAAAAGTGGGTGTGACTTGACCAGCAAGGTCAAAAGGGCAGCCAGATGCTGATGCAGAAAAGACGTTAGGGTTAGAAGCCAACTGCCAAGAAAGAATTCTTGAGACGTCTTTGGTGCAAAAAGGTGGTTTATTATAGCACAGGGACAGAACCCGTGGGCAGAAAGAGCCGCACCGGGGTCATGAGGAGTGGCTCATTATATACTGTCCAGTTGGGAAGGGATTAGGAATAGTGGAAGCCTCCCAGATATTTTGGAAACAAAGTTTCTAGGATCCTGAGGGGGCTAGCTATTGTTAGGAAAGGCCATTTATTACTGTTTAGTAAAAACTCGGTCATGAGACCCTTCAGATGTATATCGGTGGGTCATATGCTTGGGGGCTGTTTGCCAACATCTATCTTGGGGGGTAGAGATAAAGGAAGTTTCCAAAGGAATTTTATATGTTAAAGTAGACTTACAGGGTCCTGGGAGTTGGGATAGGATTGCCTTTTGCCCTTAGCAAAGTATTAACAAGAAGAGGCAGTTGAGTCCCTAGAGGAATGTCACGCTGCCTGTTTCAAGGACTTGTAAGTGGGCTGTGAATAGTAAGGAAATTTAATAATTTTTCTCCCACCTTTGTTTCCCACGTCAGATGCCACTAAAGCATCTCCTAGAAAAGGAGTGAGGTAGGCAGGTGACAGGGAATTCCAGTGGAGATGGAAGTTGTGGGAGTGCACGCAAGCAGGGGGAGCATTGATTGGTATGTGAGAGGGAGAATAGCATTGTAAAATCCAGTATGCCTTTCTGTGAAGGGTGCGTGTCTTTTACAGAAGAATATCTTTTTGAAAAGCTGTGGAATCTGACAGTGTTCCAAGTTGAGAGACAAATAACAAAGGCCATTAAGGAACAACGTGGTACAAATCCTCTCCTTTATTGCCTCTCTTGAGGGCCTCTTAACACTGCCCCTTTGCCCCGTTTAATAGCAGAAGATACTCGATTGTGTTGAGCCTGAGTCTAGAGATCAGGCTCTGGGAAGGAATTGGGTTCTCCTGAGTATGAAAACAAAACAGGGTCTAAGTCATGGTTCTAAGCAGATTAAAAAGACTTGAAAGATAGAGTTGGACTAAATAAATCAGGCCTGTCAATGTGTGAACGTAATGGACTTCAATTTACTAAGATCAGTAACCCGTATGAGAAGTTTGGTCCATAAGGGAGAGAATCCAGGTCAGGATTGAGCAGCCTTTTAAGTGGTCTCTGTCAAGAGAAAGAGACAATCTTTATGACATGAATGAATCATTGGCTCATGGTTTTCTTGGCTGGAAAAGGAAAAATAAAGGGATGAAAAGCAGGATACTTCCTGGCAGTTGATGGAGCCTGATCATTCAATAGAGATGAGAGTCGGCAGCCTAGAGAAGAGGGTTGAAATCATGAAGAGAAATAAAATATACGGTATGAGCAAGTACATGCAGAGCAAGAGGAATAAAGGATCTAGGATCAGCCTTGAGGAATATGCATAGTTATAGGGAAAAGAGGACACAAATCTTACAACAAAAAAAGGATTTGTCAAAACGTCAATGGAGAATCAGGATTTGAAACATTGCAGAAAAAGGTGGGAGGAAGCAATTCAAGGAGGGGGAGAATATATATTCAATGCAGCAAAAAGATGAAGAAAATGAGATTAGAGTAACAGCCATTGCATTTGGCAATAAGGAAGCTAATAGGGACCTTTGGAAGAGTAAAATCAGGAGATTATTCAGAAACCAGGCTTCAAGGGGTTAAAATAACTGCTTATTTGTCTACTGGTTTGTATAACCTCCATTTTTCCATTACTGATACAACTTCAAAGTCAAATCACAAACTTAATACATTTTTAGGAGGAGTTGGAACAAAGTTTGAAACAGTTGATTTAGTGCTACTAAGGAATTACCTCTGGATTCAACTTAATTTACTACTTTTATCTTGGAAAATACTGGGCAGCCTTTAATTTCAAACTAGATTTAGAGAAGAAATTCTAACTAAGGAATCATTTGCACCACTACTTATTGCACGTATCTCCACATCCAGTACAATTTCAACTAGCTTTCTGGGAATACCTAATGGAAGAAAGGTAGCAAAAAACAAATGACAACAACAGACTCTCAAAGCATCTAGTGATGAGTTCTCAGGATGAGAAAGGAAAATATGCTATTACTTACTCTAGTTTGCGATCTGTCAATAACCAGATATTGAGAATAGAGGACACAAGGAGAGTGGATTTGGCGAATGTTCAAAAGCGTGGCTTATTGACCAAAAGGCATGTCCCATCCACATGTTATCTATCATTTTCCCTGGTAGTAGAGGCAATACTGTGTCTGAGCCAACCCTAAATGCAGACTGATTTGGACATAGACAAAGGATCTTCTTATATATAAATATACCCTCAATCCAGAAAGATGGTAACATCAGTGACTTTCAGAGATGTCATATCCATTCTATAGAAGGCCTGGAGTATACTACATAAGAGTACAGGATGTGTTTACCCTGACTCAAAGATATTTAATGTACAAATATGTTAATCAAAATTAAGCCCACATGATGACTTTTGAACAAAGACATGGTTTCTGTTGCAAAACTTTTTAAAACAATTGGACACCTAGATGGGTTTACTAAACACAATTTGGAACAACTTTTAATATTTTCTTTTTAAAATTTTATCTGGCTGAAATTACATCGAGAAAATACAAAAGAGAGTAATAACAGAGAAGGGTTGGGTGAATATAAGATGTAACTGGTAGACAGTGATGAGAGACAGGGAGAAACAGTGAGCTATTCTGGTATTGATTACAAATGAATGAGAGTCAAAACATCCTTAGTTCCCACCTCCAACGTCTGACCTTTCCCCCCAAATGGTGGCATGGTGTGAGGAAAAGGGCGATGGGGCCAAAGCAACCCACTTTACTTTGTCTTGGTCTCAAAGTATCTGTTCATGAATTAAAGAAAGGAAGCCAAATGCAGAATCAATTTGACCTAAAAGTTTTGAAATACCTGTTACAGAAATCCTTAATGTTTCCTGAGGTTGTATAGTAATGAGCTCCCAAAAAAAGAAATTCTAAAAATAACATCAAAAATGATAGTCATGTCCTTGGAAGATGACTTTGAAGAAAGGAACTTATGGGGTTGTATAGTCTGGTCATATTTGTTTTGTTATTGTTTTTGAATTAATTATATATTAAGAGATGTCATTTATTGAGTGCTTTTCATGCGTCATATATACTTTCTTTCATTTAATCCTCATTTAAAGCCCAGTGAAGTAGGTATTAATGCCCTTATTTTGCAGATGAGGAAAGTAAGACACTTTCCAAGATCACACAGCTAGTGAATGATAGAGCAGGATTTGAAGCCAAGCAGACTTCCTTGTGAGTCATCCTTAACACCACTCCTTTACACTGAGCCATTCCATGTCTCATGTATAATCCCTGAATGATCCAGAGGCCATAGTTGTGGATAACCACAGGTATTGATAGTGTTGGTACTTGACTGTTCATGTGCCTCTTTTCTCTTTATCTGTTTTCATTCTGCTTCTGTAGCTAATCAGTACCATTCAGCAAGGTTCACATTTTATATTGTCATTTCCTAAGGACTCTTTCGCCTTGTAATTGTTACTTTTGTTACTATTTTTTTCTGAAATGATTACCACGTTCACATCTTTGAGGAGTGGTGGCCATTTTATTGTGAAACTAATGGTAATGATTATCTCTTCATTAACTACATGTTATCAATCAATGGTTGTGTTTTTTCCTTTGATAGAATCCACTATAATCAGTTCCTATGAAATCAGAATCATTGAAAAGATTATAAATGAAATATATACTTTTTTAAATTAAAAAAAAGTGACTGATGAATACAATATGGGTACCCTTATTTCATTATACTGTTCTGAATGATATCTGCATTTATTATTTTTCCTTCTGTCATGCATGTGAACGGATGGATAGAGCCCTGGGATTTATTGACATTATAAAGATGAGGCAGCTGCCTCCATTGTAATCATCACTGACTTTCTTTAGAACATCTTAGGGATAATTTGTTCATTGTGGTCACACAAAAGCTCGCTATCACTCCATTCCTTCTTTCTTCAAAAGAAGGCAAGTGTATAATTTCTCTGCTTCTAGTATTTAGAGAGAGATAGGGAGGGCATTGCTAATGAGTGAGTGAGGAGGGAACCTGAAGGAAGAGTCAGTGATGGTCACTTGCCTTTCTTTTGAATTATCTAAAACACTGGAAAGAAAAAAAAAATAGCTTTTTAATTATCATCATTTGTTTCTTAAATAACCTTATATTATGGCTCCATCTTTGAAACAATGACCTACGGGCCAATCTTAAAAATATTTTTTTCTTAAAATTTTCAAAAGATTTTATTGTATTTTATTTATTTTTTTTGTCTCTACACCCAGTGTGGGGCTTGCACCCACAACTGTGTGACCAAGAGTCACACGCTCCACCAATAGGGCCTGCCAGGCACCCTTCTTGAAAATATCTCTGATTGTGTTTGAATTTTTCATCTGATAAGTACTTTCACATGCAAAATGTATGCTGTCTAAAGTTACTCAAAATAAATTATACTTATCACTTATTTAGAAATTCCTTGTCAATTTTTACTAAAAACGTTTTACTCTGTTTGTGGGAATGAATGTCAATTCCTAATCTTGGTGTACATGACCATTCTCAGTGTATTTTGTTTGGATCTAGAAACTACCAGGAACACTATAGATATTTATATCTATTTGGTTAAAATCTTGTTTATTAACAATATGTATAAAAAACTCCTAGAAATAAAAAAACTATTATTTTATACTTCTAATTTGTTCATCCATATTATTGCATGTGCACTGAGTATGTGAGATGGATCTGTATTATCACCCCTTGGGACTCTGCGATTGTTCAGTTGCTTTGCCCAAGGTTACACAAACAGCTAATAATATAGCTAGGACTTTAAATCATGTCTGTTCACATCAAGAACAACATTTGCTCCCTTTTAAGAAACCCTGGCAAGACAGATTTGAAATAGCTGAAGGCATCAGAAGTGTTCATTGTACGGCTTCTCCATTGTTAAAGGCTCAGCTATTTTTGTGTTCCCAGGTTGCATAGTTTCCTGATTAGCTCTGCAGTGTTCTGTTCATAGGGTCACCCCACTGGGCTTAACACCCCCATTTGTTCAGTGACTTTCAATTTGTTTTGCAATATTTTCTTCTGTACTGGGGAGTCTCTAAGTGGGTATATCAGGTGGGATGGAGGCACTGGGAGCCGTGTGGAAGTACCGTGGCACCCACCCCAGCAATCAAGAGCAGTGATTTTGATGGCAGTCGGTGGTAAAGTTGCTCTCTCAGCCATACTGCAGAACATAAAAATATGAAATATTCTAGATTGGAGAGGAGGGAATGCAAATAATGGTAAACCTGATTAGTAGTTCCAAGTGTTATCACTACCAGACCAGGGAGAAAACAGAAAGAGCAGGGGAGGAGAGGAAGAGTAATACAATGTAACAGTTCTATGAGAAATGATCCTAGAAAGGTAATTTTGAAGAAAAATAAAATAGAATTTATACATTCAACTTTTTCTAGGTTTCAAGATTATGGAGTTTAAGATCACTGTGAGTTTGCAGTTAATTAATTAGGAAAGTATAGGGAACTTACTTAGCCTTGGTACAACCTAGCTTTAGCACATCTTCAGAGTTGTCTGGATACTAGAGCCCCTCTCCTAGCTTGGCAGCAACTCTCGTCATAGTCCATCCTCTTGATTCAGTCCCTCTTCCTCTGTCAGTGATACCAAGTCTGAGATCTCTACTTTCTTCACTGCCTCCTGAACTTTGCTGTTAAGTCTATATGATTATCAGTTTCTGTTTCATAGTACTTTGTAAGCCTCTTGGGTATATTTCTCCTACCAAAATACTTGAGAGACTGTTTGATGAACTAGTCACTAACCAATAGAGCACACCGTCATGTTGTATCTGTCAGTCTATGGAATACCATATATAGAGGCTTGGTGCTCTAGACTGCCTTGAAGCACTGGGCAGTCCATAGATGGCAAGATTTTGCCTGAGGCATGATCACAATCAACTGGTCATCTACCCAATTAGAGTGACTTGTGTATAAGAGGTTCTTAGGAATCTGTGTTCAGAAGAAGGATGTGTTATTTGTCAACCACTTTTCACATAGAATTTTATTAACTCTTGCCTTAAGCACAAATTGCATACAGTGGTGAGTTAATTCATGGACCTTATTAGATAAGCATGTACCACTAATTAACCTAGTATATTTGTCTTCAGCTTTATCATCTTTGATCTTCTGAACTTTTGCTTCCACTATCTCAAAGTGTTATGCCTTAAATTTCAGTTTCCATATTTCTCCTCTCTGCTTTTCATAGCCCTTCTCCCTCTGAATAGCCATCTCTCTCTTCCTTTCACAGAAAATAACTTTTTTGTTATGTTAATTTATTTCATTCCATTCAGGGCTCATTACTCTAAAATTTGCCTCTTTAAATCCAAAAATACTAACCTTTTCTGTATCCATTTCTTTATGTCATATTTCACCAGTGCTCTTAAAGAAAAATTACTCATGACACTTGTTAAAGACAGTAAGACAGACTTTATCCAGGAGGCCTACTACACGGAGTTTTGTGTTGAAGGACAGAGATTGGGCTCAACTCTAAATACAACAAGAATAAGTGGGAATTTATAGCCAGAAAGCAAGGTGGGAGTCAGTGGATGGAAAATCACTAAGAGGAAATAGTAAGGGTAGAATGTGGGGTGGATTCTGGCTAAATAACCAAAGAGAATTCTTGCTAAAAGCAGGCCAGGAAGATCAGACATCCCCTTGGAGATAGTAGAGAATGGGGAACTTGGTCAGATATCAAGGATGATCAGATATTACAGGTGGGGGATTCTAGTTGAACTGACTCAGCAGGATTCTTGCTAAAATTGGACAATGCAGAGCCAAATATGGAAGCTAAAAAGTCAGGGCCTAGTGGAAAAGAGAATTCAGAAGAGCCTGACTAATTTGATCAGGGAGAGACTGTCAATTCTTATTGCTACTCTAGCTTGTAACATGTTGGTTTTTTCAATTGCTTATAATTCATCTTTAGGAAAGTTCACATTTGTTTATTTTTTCACTCCAACTGAATTTGAAAGTTCTTTAAGACTATGCATTTTTATTTTTTCTTCATCCTTCTACAGCACCTAAGTCAGTTCCCTGTACAGAGTGACTGCTCAATACTGCTCTGAAACTGATTATATGTTTTGCTGGAATAGCATGATATGTATGGCATGGCGACATGGAAATCTAGCACAAGAGCAGTTGCTCAAAAACAAAGGGGCCAAAGGAAATCAGCAATTATTTCCCAAATTGTAATATTCCCATTTGAGGGGAAAAAATTAAAATTAAAAAAGATAGGATTTTGAAAGTTAGCATTAGATAAAAATTTTTCTAGAAAATAAGTTTGTGCTGGTAAGAAATTTGTGTTTATAATTTTTTTTCAACTTGGAAAAGAGAACAAACCTAGGTCTGAGTTTGACCAATAATAGTTGGGTTACTCAGCTATACCTTTATTTTTTCTTTTTGTTAGATATATTGTCCTTTATGTACAATGGACATGTAAATATAGATGATAATGCTATTTGCTAGGACAACAAGTGTGGAATGAGCATGTGTAAAATATTTGGCCTCTTTACAGGAACTGAGCGCCAGCATCTTTTTTTAAAATTTTTTTGCAGTTTTACTGTTGGTACTATGCATATAGGTATTCAAAAACAAATGATCAAAACCCCAAAACTAACTAAATTGTAATTAACATAAAATTGATGAACATGCTTTGAGATTGAGGCATTGGAATAAATTGCATTTGCTGTTTAAGTGAAACGCTGCAAAATGCCTTTTCATCATTTTGAAGATATTTAAAAGAATCTTTTCTGTCTTATAAAGTGAATACAATGGAATTTTATTTTCTTGCTGATCAGAAACATGCATTACCTTGAAAAGTCCTGTACACATAGATAGAACTCATCTGGCTGAATGAACTGAAAAGAAAAAGACAAAGGAAGAGTAAATCAAATTTTCCAAATGGCCATGGACTACCCACTGAGCACAAGGTACTTTTCCTGTGTGTGTTGTGCTTTTTGTGTGTGTGTGAAAAGCACACATAACACACAAAAGTGAAGAGAAACTTTGGAAATAACTTCCAAACACTTAATAAAAATACAAAATTAATTACCTTATATACTCTAAAAACTATCATTTTAGAGGTTAGAGATGGGAGATATGGCTCTAGTTAGAATAATTAGGAAGAGTTTTACAAAGCAGGTAAAAATTGAGATCTGGATAATTGTGATGATTGGGACAAGCAAAATGTCATATTGTTTAAGGGAAAAGGAAATTATAAAATGTGTATAATCACAGAATCAGTGATAAATTAAAAGTTAATATTCCTTTTTTTAAAAAGACTGATATCAAGAAAATGGCAGATTTAGGGAGAACAGATTATTTCAAATATATATCAGTTTTACTGAAATGGAAGGAAGATGAAGCTAGATTAAAAAGGATCTTAAAGGTCAAGCTAAAGCATTTTGTGTTTATTTGGCAAGATAATCCCATAACCTGGCATTGAAGATTTTTGAGCAGTGAAGACATGAAGTATATTTTAGAAAGATAAAACTTACAGTCATAAATGGTATAGAGTGAAGATTAAGTCAGGTGTAAGAGCTTTGATTAAGATGGAAATTGTGGGCTAAGAAGTTAAGAAGAGAATGAACTACTTCTGAGTGATTTTACTGGGGAAGAGGCACTGTATTAGACTTTTTTATTAATGATGACTAATTTAACCCGTTTGCAGAACTACAGAGTAGATGCAGGAGTCCCCGCTTATCCACAGGGGATATATTCCAAGATCCTCAGCAGATGCCTAAAATCAATGATAGTACTGAACCCTAGGTATACTGTGGTTATTCCTACACATGCATACCTGTGATAAAGTTTAATTTCTAAAGTAAGCACGGTAAGAAATTAACAACAGTAACTAATACTAGGAGAGTTAAAACAATATATTGCAATAAAAGTTATGTGAATGTGGTCTCTCTCTCAAATCTTACTATGGTACTCCTCCTTCCACTTGTGATGATTTAGAGATGATCAAGTGCTTAAGTGGTGAGATGAAGTGAGGAGAATAACGTAGGCACTGTTACATAGCGTTAGGTTTCTACCTGACCTGACAGTATGTCAAAAGGGGAACCACCTGCTTCTGGACTGCGGTTGACCCCAGGTAGCTGAAACTGAGGAAAGTCAAACCGTGGGTAAGGAAGGACTGCTGTAGTATCTTCCCCATTTTTATAAGTGAGGAAATACGTTTGGGAACATAAGTGAGCGACCAAGCTTAGAGAACAGCTGAGCTAGAATTCAAGATAAACTCTTTTGGACTTCAAAATTCAAGTTTTTACCCCTAGAACACACTGGAAAAAGAAATCTTTGGAAATGTTGATAAATGATTAGTTGTGGGATAAGGTCAGGTTAAAAGAAAATTGAATTGAAGATGACTGTTCCCGGGAGGGGGCACACTTGGACAAGTAATAGGTTTTATATTTAATACATCTAGCATCTAATAAATATATAGGTATGTGTATAAATTTTGGAAGACATACCATTGCAAATATAAAATTGGAACAGAAAAGATCACATACACTGAATTCTAAATAATGACTTTCACCAGCTTGAGGAAGAAATGTGCAGAAAACCATAGAAGCAAATCCAGTGTGTGTTTTTCCCAGCACTTGTGGCTTTTTCTTGCTCGTGTATAACACCCCTAAATTGATCTGTCACAGACTTTGAAACCATTTTGATGTTTAGTTTGGAAATGTTAGTGATTGAATTCATTGCTGAAAACCATGTTTGGAAAACTGCAGTCTGAAAGTAGATATCCATGCAGTAATTTTAATCCCCCATGAAGTAAATTAGATATGAGTATTTTAGTAATCTGAATACCAGAGAATATCAGGAGCCCTGCCCGGATTGAAAATTAGGATATTATATCCCATTTGTCTTATTGTCTGACAAACTTACTTATTACACAGAGCAGAGAAGAGCCAAAATTTGAGGAAAATGACATCTGAATAATCCAAACTGATTTCACAATATATTTTGCATTTACTGTCAGGTACATTATTTGTGGAAACTAGACTTTCTTTTAAATGAGATTTCTTCTTTTAGTGTTATTTAGATGTATATTTAATGAGTTCTACTATCAAAGAAAATTAGTAGGAAATCTTAGGAGAGCTTCTGTTGTAAACTTTAATTACATTAATATTTCATTTAAATTATATCATAATGTTAAAGATGACATTTGTATTGTTGACTACAACTTTCAAGAAAAGTATGATAGATCTTTATTAGATACTGTTTCAGAAGTCAAGTAGGTTTATAACAAAGTTTTGAAATTTTCCTAACTAAAATACCTAAAATTGAAGAGAAAATATTGATATTTCAAGTGGAAATTTTCAATCAACAGGAAATTTTACTTCTATGGAGTACTTTATTCTTGTTTAATGTCAGGTTGTAGGGTATGTGGTTTAATGAGCATTTCCATTTAAAACTTAATTTCTTAGGAGACATTTTACATGTTCAAAAAATGGTCATTCTTTTTTCAGCTTCCTTAAGCTATCTTTTATATATCATACAGTTCACCCATTAAAGTACACATTTGAATGTTTTTTATATATTAACCAAGTTGTGCAACTGTCACCACAATCTAATTTTAGAACATTTTTATCCTTATCAAAAGAAACCCTCTACCTATTAACAGACACTCACCATTCTCCTCTTGCCAGCCTCCTGAGCCCTAGCTCAACAATAAATCGACTTCTTGTCTCTATAGACATGTCTATTCTGGACAATTCACATAAATGCGATGATATACTGTGTGGCTTTTGTGACGGGCTTATTTCACTTAGCATAATGTTTTCAAGGTTCGTCCATGTTGAAACATGTATCAAACTTTATTGCTTATTATTACTAAATAATATTCCACTTATGTATATGCCATAGTTTATTTATTTATTAATTTGTCAAGTTGATGGGAATTTGGTTGTTTCTACCTGTTGGCTGCTATAGATAATGATGTTATGAATGTTTACAAATTTTAATATGGATGTATACTTTCATTTCTCTTGGATATTTACCTAGGATCATAGACATTTTGAACTGATATCCTGGGATTTATATACTTAACCTTTTACCAGTCTTAATTTTAAAAGGTGTCAATATATTTTCCAAATTAATTAAATAAATTACTGTTGATATATATAAAGAAAAAACAATAATCCTCTTCACTCTTCAGACCCTCCAAATAAGCAAAGGTAATTGCCTATTGCATGTCTATCCTCTGCTGTTCTCACATTTTTACAAACATATAAAACATATACAAACTTATAAAAATACAAATTATGAGGAGTTATTGTATAACAGTTTTAGAATGGGATAATATTGGTGTTTGAATTGCTCAGCAATTAAAATTGTTTTTCTTGTTTAAAAACATACCATGAGTATTTCTCTAAGCCAAAAATGTCATAACTCATTCTTCCTAATAATGACACAATATTCCATAAAATTGGTATAACAAAATTTACATAAACATTTGATAATCAAATGTAGTTATTTCACCTTTTAATTTTTTGCAACTGTAAGCAATGCTACAACAATCATCCTTGTACATAATGTTCTTTATAAGAATATATTAATTTTGGGGTGCCTGGGTGGCTCAGTTGGTTAAGTGTCAGGTCATGATCTCAGGGTCCTGGAATCCGGCCCCACGTCTGCTCAGCTGGGAGTCTGCTTCTCCCTCTCATTTCTCCCGTGGTGCCCTCTGTCTCTCTCAAATAAATAAATAAAATCTTTAAAAAAAAGGAATATATTAATTTCTATAGGCTAGATTCCTTAGAGTAGGGTTACTTAATCAGTAGTCATCCTTAATTGTAATATATGTTGTTAAATTGATTTTCACAAAAGAATGAAGCAATTAATACTCCCAACCAATAGTTCATGAAAGTGACTGTTTCACAGAGTCTCTACCAACACTGGATATAGTAAATTTTTTTAAGTTGGCCAATTTTATATGTATTTCATTGTTGACTTAATTTAAATTTCTCTGACTACAAATGAGAGGGGACTTCTTTTCCTATGTTTTTTTCATCTTTTCATATGTTGATTAGCAATTTAAATGCCTTCTTTGTGAATTGCTAATTCTTTTCCTTTGCCCTTTTTCTATCAAGTTTGTTTGCTTTCTTCTTACAACTTATTGGAGCTCTTTATATATTAGGGATATTAACATTTGCTTATCATTTGTGTTGCAAATATTTTATCATTTGCTTTTTTACTTTGTTTTTGTTGTCTTTTGACATATAAATCTTCTTAATGTACTCAAATATACCTATTTTATTTTTCCTGTCAGCCATTATAGTTTGATCAGGAAGGTTTCTTCTACCCATTAATGATAGAACATTTTCATACTTTTTCTTTTTCTTAAGTGTATTTCAGCTAATATTATGTTTAAGCAAAGGACATAGCGTTTCTAAGGTATTCACTAACTAGAATTAATGCAATATTCACCATTTCTTCACAATTCTTTTTCTAAATATTGAATGCTTTATAAAATCTTAGAATATTTTGTAAAAGGAAATTATATGTTTTATGTATATTATGCTTCAAAATGAATAATGGAAGTTTGCAGTATATATTATAAATGTTTAATTCAAAAAATACAGGCTACTTAAAATGTTATCACACATAAAATGGAAAAAAAAAGAGGGCGCCTGGGTGGCTCAGTTGATTAAGCGACTGCCTTCGGCTCAGGTCATGATCCTGGAGTCCCGGGATCGAGTCCCGCATCGGGCTCCCTGCTCAGCGGGGAGTCTGCTTCTCCCTCTGACCCTTTTCCCTCTCATGCTCTCTATCTCTCATTCTCTCTCTCTCAAATAAATAAAAAAAAAAAAAATCTTAAAATGGAAAAAAAAGATATTTTATCCAAAAAGGAAAAGTCCTGATTCTATGATGCTGTAATATAAAATATAAAGTTATCAACCTAGCAATTACCTTTTTTTTTTTTTCAACCTAGCAATTACCTTAGTATGTATTATTTTCAGGTGCCCTTGCAATGAAAATGATAATCCATTTTTCTCACAGTTGGAAAACCATTAAGGCTATGGAAAATTTTAAAATTCATATGAGACCTCTTGATTAGCACATTTTTGGGATGAGGGAATTGCAGGAATATTACCATCTAGGAAACACTTTTTGCATTATTATCCTCAAGCTATTTATCAGGTTCTGTGCTTCTCTTGGTTCTATTCAGAATATAAAAATGTGCCTGGGACCAAAATGATTAATTACTATAATGTTAATATTTTATGAGAAAATATATTAAATCCTGTCTTGAATACAATTCATGGTTGGAGAGAGTCAGTACATTAATTTAGATGACTAAGAGAGATTGATACTTCCAGATAAGGAACTTGCATATGTATTTGAGATTTTATGTACTAACTTTAGGTTTTATAATTTTATGCTAAAATTATAATTTTATACTAAAATTCTTTCATTGAATTAGAAAGATCAGTTTTTGAAAATGGCTCATGCGTAATTTTTAAAAAGTCATAATTGTTACTCTAATTATATGATACCTTAAACTAGACTTCCTGTAGGAAAAATCCAGTCATACCACTGACTTTTGGCTTACAATTTTGTTTGAGAGAAGAGTAAAAGTGTCTCTTACTTCCCAAGTTTATTTCAAATCGTAAAACTATTTTTATTTTACGTGACTCCTTTTTTTGCCTCCTATTTTATTCTGGTGTCTTTTAAGGACTATTTCAAGTCAAGAGGTATTTTTAAATTCCTTTTTTGCTGTCTACTAGATGTAGGTTATATCCCTAACTCTTGATGAATTTGTTGTAAGGTTGGAGATATAAAATGTACCTTCAGGAAGGTATTAGCCAGAAAAACGGGAGACAAGATTTTATAAGTGTTTAGGTAGGATAAAAGCAACTTAGTAAAATGGAAATACAGAAAAGGATCTACCATTTGAGGTTTAAGTTTCATTGGAAACTTAAAGCAAGTGTATGATTTTCATTAGTGTTTACACAAGGGGTGGCTTACACAGTGGGTATTGCCAGAGCAAAAGGAGAAAAGCAGAAATGATTAGCTCCTATGCTTAGAAGTTGGGGTAGGTAGGATATTTGAGACTAATAGTTTGTAAAATTGCTGATGGACTTTTATAAATTTAGCAACAGTGAATATTTCAATGACTTGAATTAGTTTGAAGAATACAATATAAAAACTATTTTGGTGAATATCACATTATTTAAATTTGAGGAGAATATTTAATACAGTATATGGTAACTTGTATACAAATTTCTTTATAAATACCCGTACACAAAATCTTACATTTATATGTGCACAAATAATAAAGAGACCTACAAAATATTCACTCAAATAGAGATCAGTGATCTAATCTAGATGGAAGAACTATTTAATTTGTGAATGCATTTTGTTAAAGTCAGTGTTTGCTATGTTGTAGCGTCCTTTATTCAACTCTAGATTAATGTGGCATATCTTCCTTTTTTTTTTTTTTAAGAGTGTGGCTAACATAGGGTAATTTACTCTGAAACTCAGGGGAAAAATAATAAATCTTATATTTCAAGAACACTTTACCTTTGCAAAGATATATTTTTACTTTCTCAGATAATAAGAATATCACCTTAGTAATTGACAGTCTTATTTAGAGTCACTTACTCTGAAGTCAGGTTTGGAGAAATGCCAAAAAGGAACACTGGCCAAGTAAGGGAGTTAACTAAAACAAAGAAAAATGAATTTCAGAAGAGGATTAAGAGGTCAAGGTGTGCATGCTTGTAATTGTTGCTCTTGTTTAAATTAGATTTGTTTTGGTGTTAACCAACTGTGGAAGAAATAGAGTACCATAATTTTTAGAATGGTTCCCCCATAGTAGTCTGGTAGTTAGTTAATGAGCTATCATTCTGTAGTTTTACTTTGTGAAGGTGTTACTCACAACTAGAAAATCGACATTTAGTTACCTGGGAAAGGGTGTTTTTGGTAGTCCTATCAGATTAATTCTGTATGAAAATAGAAACTAATTATAACTTTAATGTAAAGGTTTTCCTAACTAGTGAAAAGTTTACTACATATTAGTCCTTTACGAGCATTTTAGTATTTGTCTTCTATTATTTACTGGAAAATGGTGGATTTCATGAAGATTTTTGTTTGGTTTTGTTTCGTCTCTTAAGCTTAATTCAAAAGCCAGTCTGTTTTTCTAGGATGAAAAACTTAAAACACTTCTCCCCCCTTTTTGAATGTTATTTAAGGTGAAAGATATTTTAGGACTTTATACTGGATAGTAACTACTCCTAGTCAAAAAAGTGAGATAAAAATCACTTCAGCAATTGACATCTGTGTACCTAAATTAAATGGGAGTCAAAAGGTCAAAAGCAGATGATTTATGATTCAGATTAGGTAGGTTGCAAATGGAGTAATACTGAATAAAATATTACTGGCTTGAAGACATTTTAAGAGACCTATATCTGTAGGAAAGATTTAAATGATTTTGAAAACTCTGGGCTTTATCATACGCTGAAATAAAGATGGATGGGTGTTATTACAAAGACACAAAATACAAGTTTCTGTGAAATTACTCATGGGAGTTGACGGGCAAATTAATCCCACTTTGTTTTATCTCCCTACTATAAAGTGAAGAACAATGAAGATAGCTCAGTTATGTTTGTATTCTTCTGTGCATGTTAAAAGTAATTAGCTAATAAACTCCAACTGAGTTCTTATTTATAACTGTCAGTCTTTCATTTGATGACAGACAATCAGACTGTAGAACTCATCTATTTGTCACAGTTCTAACCATATTGATTAAAGTTTCTGTTCATCAGTTCTTTTACACACAAATTTGTTTTCTTTCTTTTTTTTCTTCTGTTAGAAACAAAACTGGTGGACCAAAGTCAAACTGAAAATGATTGCAATATGTCTAAATTTTGGTAAAACATGGTATCACACATAATCTTTAAGGAGTTCAAATCTGCTAGACAGAAGTATTGTTATATGGATTGAAGTGTATATGACATTTTTTAAAGCTCTGATGAAGTAATATGTCCACTGTGCAAAGGCAAATAACAATAATAATAACAACAAAGTGAAGAACTCAGTCTGTACTGATTAATGATAAATTAGTCAGAAGGTAAATTTAAGTATATATACTTTAAAAATATATTACATATTATTTGTAACAGATGAACATGTTATATTGACCATTTTATTGGTCATAAATAGAACACTTATTATAATATAACTTTTGTTATATAAGTAACCAGGTAAAAGATGAGGGGAATTAGGAAGGAATATCTGTTTGACTGTTACTTTAGACTTTACTAAGAGAGACCATGGGGCTAATCCTGGGATTAGAAGGAACCACTCTCTCTAGGGAGATTCTAGAACAGATCCCTTTTGTCTTGACTATTTTGTAGACTAATAAATCAGACCCAGATTCCTTGGGGCATTGACGTTTAACAATTCTCTCTATCCTTTATGCAGAAAGACGCTCTTACCTACGAGGGATTGGCACTTGGGACTCTCCGATCCAGTACTCTTCCAGTAGTTTTCCTGACCTTCCTCCTAAAGCCCCAAAGCCTTCAGTGGGGGAAGTTCTCTGCTGAGTGAAGGGACCCTTGAATGCTCCTCCTGCTGTAGGAAGAATAGGTTGTGCTGCAAGGATTGCAGCTATTGGAAGTATGATTTATAAGTTTGGTTTGGAACTAGGTTTTTTTTTCCTCCCTTTTTCTTTCCTCCTGCATGCATGGTTATTGAGATTGCCTTTGTGATTGAGTTTTTGGCACCTCAGCTCTAAAAAAGATTTAGATAAATTAAAAGAGCTTCCGAGAACAGCCACAAAAATGATGAATGAGTTGGAAGTATTGATTTATAAGGAAAGATTAAAAGAATGAATATGTTTTGGCTTGGCATCAAATTAGGATGTGGTGGCATACTATAGCTATAAATATTTGTAAACAGAAGAAGGAGGGAAACTTCTTTACAGTGGACCAGTGAAGCAGTATGTTATGCAAGAAAGAGAAGGTTAAAACCATGTTTAATTCCCTTCCTTCCGGGTCTCCTCTCTACATACTTGGAAACAGAGTAAGTGACCATTTGCTGTCTAGAAGACCTGCCTTCTGTTGTCTAATGTGAGAGAAAAAGAACAGAATTGAAGAAATTATTATTTGAGTAGAAATGCTGTGCGGTGTGTCTGAGCCTTCTTGATCTTTCCCAAGTTTCTGTCTACCCTTGCTGGTCATGGCACTAAGCAGCTTAGCAGTGGCAAGGGGTCATGCTGTTAGAAGCATCGCTGTGGTGATGCTGCCCATTCTAGCACAGTCAGCTCTTTGTGTTTCATGGGGTGAAGAGCTTCACTCACTCATTATGGACAAAGCTATCTCTCCCTCAGCAGCTGTGCATACTGCTTACTATAGCTCCAAGGGGTAAACCTGAACAGACAGGAAAGGCAGGGGTGGGACACCAAGAGGCACATTTTCCAGCTGTGCTCAGGAAGGCATGTCTTCCTTCTAATCCAAAAGGGGGAAAAAAAAATCGAGCTCCATCTTAAGGCTTTCAGAAGTCATATACTACTGAGGAATGGATGGAGCTGAAGGAATTGAATTTTATTTGATTTCTATGATAATATACTTGAGCACCTGTTCAGTTGAGACAACCCACTGAATAGTGTAGAAAACAAACTACAGATTTCCCCAGAGGAATGTTATTGTGTTTACAGATGGGTTTTGTTCAGATTTTCTTAGTTGTTTCTTAGAATTCATGCATATTATGTCATAAAAGCTGTGTTATACTTGCTAATTCAATTTTAGGTGAGACCATGAAATCCTATTTACCTACAAACTACTAATAATTCTGTTGTGACTTTATTAAGCAACTCTTCTGACACTGTTTATATAAGAAAATGAACTCTAAGATCCAACTTAGAATTCAAGGAGGACATTTCTCTGGAGGGCCAGTCCCCTCAGTGAAAATTTGTGCAACACAGATTAGCACCAATCCCATTTGCTCTAAGGGAGGACCTCATTTGGTTGTCAATCAATAAGAGAATTGTACTCTTCTAATATAATTCAGGAATGGGAGATTAGTGGATTCAGAATTACCTATATACCTACTCTTTAGAGATGATGCATACGTATTGTTGAAATAGAACTGATAAAACTCAGAGAGAATCACCACACAATGATTATGTGAAATAAAGATGACAAAGTCAAATACTTGGGAATACCCAGATTCTATTTGAGCTTCATTTTTAATCAGGTGACTTGGTTAGGTGATCTTTCTTCTTTTTTTTCCCCCCCTTTAACTCAGAATTTCCAAGAAATTTATTTTTGTTCAGGCAGCTACTGTTTTGAAATATATGAATACATTTACGTCCTTCCTTCCTTCCTTTTTTCCTTTCTTCCTTCCCCTCCTGGTCCTCCTGCTTCTCTTCCTTTGTCTCTTTCTTCTTCTAACCTCTGTTTATAAAATAATTTAAATGTTTACCAATTCATTTATCATGCTGTGTGAGTTTCTGTTATAATTTAAATAGCAGGAACTTTGACATTTGGATCTGTAGTCAATATTTGGTGAGCATACAAATTCGATAAAACAGATACTGAAGCATTTTTAATAAAGTGAAAATCTGAAATGTATATAAAAAGATATGAGCGGTGCCTGGGTGGCTCAGTTGTTAGGCGTCTGCCTTCGGCTCAGGTCATGATCCCAGGGTCCTGGGATCCAGCCCCGTGTCTGGCTCCCTTCTCCATAGGAAGCCTGCTTCTCCCTCTCCCGCTCCCCCTGCTTGTGTTCCCTCTCTCGCTGTGTCTCTTTAAAAAAATAAAAAATAAATAAAATAAAAAAATAAAAGATATGAAAATAAGGCATATACAAGGAGAAGACGACATTCTTGCACAACTTATCCCATCAATAAGATGATAAACAAAGACTCTAATATCTTTAGCTCCCACAGAGTTTTTCCTAAGGGAGAGAAAAGGAGGCTGGTTTTGTGAGCATATAAAGTTATGCTACTCAGATCAAATTTTTAACTATTTTTAAAAGCTTTACTAATTGCTTTCACATCAGATACCTATATTCAATTCAAAATAAAAACTATCAGACAATTTTAGTCCTAAGTGCTCTTACAGAATGTAAGAATACTGTTTAACAGTATCCATTAGTACTATAGTCTTTGATGCATTAATTTTGAAGTAATTCAGAATAAGTAAAATAAAATAATACCTATTTTCAAAACTTGAAAAAAAACTTTTGAGAAAGCTTCCATCTTGAATATTATAATAACAAACAAAATGTTGTATTGATAGGAGATAGCAAATATGAAAAATAGTATAACTAAATATGATGAAGTTTTGGGAAGACCTAAAAGCTGATGACTTTTAACGTTACCCAACAATTTTATAATCTTACAGAGTCAGATAAATCTTTTTTGAAGAAAAATACAAGGGAAGGAAAATCTATGTAGGCAGAACAAGACACAAAAGTGAAAAGTAAATATACCTAATTCAGTCAATAGCTTGGTTGTATTAAGCATATTAAGACTATCAATACTCAAATTGTCATTACTTATAGTATACTTAGTACATAGCTAATCCATGCACTGTAAAGATAATAAACATGATATAATCAATAATCAGATTTATTGAGGGCGCCTGGGTGGCTCAGTTGGTTAAGTGACTGCCTTCGGCTCAGGTCATGATCCTGGAGTCCCGGGATCGAGTCCCACATTGGGCTCCCTGCTCAGCAGGCAGTCTGCTTCTCCCTCTGACCCTCCCCCCTCTCATGTGCTCTCTCTCTCTCTCATTCTCGCTCTCTCAAATAAATAAATAAATCTTTAAAAAAATCAGATTTATTGAAAAAAGAATGAGTTAATGTGTCATTGTGTATGTATTCACCAAACATCTTCAAAATTATTTGATTTTTATTATTTTAAAAGTCTGCTTATGAGTCTTGCTTGAAGGAAAGGGGAAATAAACTAAGGATACTTCAAAATTCAAGGAGATGTTAGTACTCCCTTTATGAGATTCAAATTAGTGATGCAAATGTATTTGAATGAGCATGCATTAAATCCAAGGCCACTTGGGACAGAAGGCCAAATCAGGCTTCTGGTTCAGGTTTTAAGGACTACTGAATTTAATGGTAGAGTGATAGATGCATATTCTGTCTAATCTGAGGTTTCAGACTTTTTATTTTGCTAAGTATGATGTTAAAAAAAAAACAAAAACAAACCCTACTAAGATGTCCTTTCAAAGAAAGGACACATTTCATCAAAAAAATTTTTTAAATAAACAAGTATAATATCTCAGAATAAAGAAAAGTGCTTCAAACTATATAACTAGCTTTTTACAAAACACCTTGCAATATTCTTATTTTTGTCTAATTTTCCTGTATCTGGTGAAAATCTTACTATAGAGGGGTGCCTGTGTGGCTCAGTCAGTTGAGTGACCGACTCTTGGTTTTGGCTTAGGTCATGATCTCAGGGTCCGAAGATTGAGTCCCTAGTCAGCCTCCCTGCTCAGCGGGGAGTGGGCTTCCCCTCTCCAGCACTCTGCCCTTCCCCCAGCTCATGTGCTCTCTCTCTAAAATAAATAAATAAATCTTAAAAAAAAAAAAAAGACAATCTTCCCATAGATTTGACCCGGTGTACAGATTAGTGATTCAGCCAAACTCTTAATTATCTGGTTCAAAATCAAAGGATTCAAGAATGGGAGCTGTGTAAACAGTCTAAGAGACTCAACTGGTCCAATCTCTAATTTATAGGGTGAGGAAACCCATATTCTGAAGTTCATTTAGAAGGCATTGGATTATGTTTTAAATCCGAATGTGATGAGTCACAGGTATGGGGGGACAACAGAAGTAGTTATTTTTAAATAAGGTCAACACACCTTTTTTTTTTAACCTGAAATCATAAGCAACATGAAGAGTTTTAAATGACCTTACAGCTTTCATGTCATTTGGACATGGTGTATTAGTTTGCTAAGGCTGCAAATAACAAAATACCACATGCTGAGGGACCTGACAAAAATTTATTTCTCACAGTTCTGGAGGCTGGAAGTCCCAAGATGAAAGTGCTGGCAGAGTTGGTTTCTTCTGAGGCTTCTCTTCTTGGCTTGCAAATGGCCACCTTCTCGCTGCCTCTTATTAGTCCCTGATATCTCTTTATGTGGCCTAATTACCTCTCTTACCAAGGGTACCTGCGGATTGGATGAGGACCTACCATAATGGCCTCATTTTAACCTAGTCACCTCTTATCTCCAAATATGATGACATTCTAAGGTATTTGGGGCTAGAACTTTAACATATGAATTTGGAAAGGAAATAATACAGCCCATAATATGTGGTTTATATGATTATTTGCTAAAACATTAAGCATCGTAAAATAAAGCATTTCTCAAAAAGGGCTTTGAAATGTTTACCACTCAGTATTAAAGTTTAATGACAAAATGGGTGATATTAAAATGTAGGGAATAATATAGTTACTTTACTAAAAATGCTCATTAATACCTCTTTAGTAATTTATAATCTACAAAGAGCTTTTACATACACAATCTCATCTATTCCTCACAGTAATCCTGTAGGATACGTAAACTATGTTACAATATATGTAAGAACATATGACATTTATTTTTTGAAACCACCATGTGTCAGGCATTATGCTGAGCATTTTATAAATATTATCTCAACTAATCATTTTAACTCCTTATCTCCATCCCACATAATTATAAACCACCTGGCTGGCTCACTCAGAAAAGCATGTGACTCTTGATCTGTTGGTCCTGAGTTTGAGACCCACGTTGGGTGTGGAGATTACTTAAATAAATAAATAAACTTAAAAAAAAATAGAAGAAGAAGAAGAAACCAAGACTCAAAGAGGATAGGAAACAAATTGCTTTCCTAAAATGTCATACTTTGAATTGTAAGTCCTATGGAATTATGTATTCATTTTAAGGGCATATAATATTGATAAGTCCTATAATAAGATGTTTAGTGTGGACATGTTGAGGCTTACTAGTTACTGTTGTCATTTGTAGCTTCAAGTATTTTGGAAATGTCTTCTAATAACCCTAAAATCAACTATGAAGTCATTTCTATTCTAAGTCAGTTGGCAATCCATCATAATTAAAAGAATACTCAACTTATTCTTAACATGAAACCTATGATGAAATGACATAATCAATGCAGATCTTTTCAGAAATAAGATGGGGTGATGGTTATACAAGAAATTCATCAATTTAAAGATTGTCTAAGAATCTAGACAGATGATATTCAGACCCTTGTATCTCATTTAAAACTGTTTTTTTTTAAAGATTTTATTTATTTGACAGAGAGACACACAGTAAGAGAGGGAACTCAAGCAGGGGGAGTGGGAGAGGGAGAAGCAGGCTCCCTGCAAAGCAGGGCTCGATCCCAGGACGCTGGGATCATGACCTGAGTCAAAGGCAGACGCTTAACGACTGAGCCACCCAGGTGCCCCTAAAACTGTTTTGAGAACTAACCAAGCAAGGTTATTATCTTAAAGATATTGAATCCTTGCCCTTGGGAAGTTTACAATTCACTAAGGGAGAAAGAACAAAAATCCAGTCATAATGCTAGGCTGTTTTTTGGCACCTGTCAACTTGGTACAGATTATGAAATTCAGGAATACCTGATCATATAATAGAAATCTACATGCACAGGACACCACTCTTCTTTCTCTGACTCTAGTTTTCCCACTACACTCCGAGAATTCCCTTATCTTCTATTGAATCCTTTCATTGAAATTTCTTTCTGCTCCCCAGACCCAGCGACCAAAGGAAACCACTTAAGAACTTGAGAGCTATTGAAATGGAAATTCACTAAAATGATAGGGTTATGTGTCTCTGTCTCAAAGACATATTCTCTCAGTGGGATGAGAGAATTCAGAAATTCT
Source organism: Callorhinus ursinus (assembly GCF_003265705.2). Classification (NCBI taxonomy): domain Eukaryota; kingdom Metazoa; phylum Chordata; class Mammalia; order Carnivora; family Otariidae; genus Callorhinus; species Callorhinus ursinus. Next base: position 22,886,438 of record NW_027397070.1, on the reverse strand, counting down.
TTGAAAAGTTTTCTGAATGAAGGCTTTATATACATAACTTTATATACATAACTATTATATATATGCATAACTTTATATACATAACTATGCAGAGGAATGTCCCTTACAAAAGTGCCCAATGCATTTTGAAAACATGCTGTATTTTGTATATTTGGAATTTGATATATGACATTATGTTTAAATATGTAACTTTGCATAATTCAAATATTCCATCAATGTTCTGGCTCCTACTTAGAGTCCGAATCTTTTTACCTGTTATTTCCAAATCCCTGCCTATCCTTCAGCCTAAGTGGACAGCTCTACTATCTAGAAAATGTCCTGCCTTCTTTGACTTTACTACTGTCAGAAAAGGAGGGCCAGCAGATAGAATTCTTTCTTTTTTACTGGACCAGAAAATGCACTAGTGCCCTTGAGTGGATCTCCATATAAACAGGGTTGCAAATCATGAGTTGGAGGGGCAGTGACAAATGACTTTTTAAAAGAAGGCAGTGTCTGTCTTAGGGAAGTAATAAAGTTAACAAAAAAAGATTTCCAGAATGGTATCAGAGCAGAAATAGAATAAATTCAAGCACATATTCAGGGGTTCAAATGGACACACAGTCATCTCTATGCTCACTTTAGGATAGTAAGGTCTAAGTCCCCTTTTCTAAAAAGAAGCTTAAATCAGGGCAGGTCTTGTCTTTGAGACATTGATGTATCTAACATGATGTCAAAGCAACAAGAAAACCATAGGAATTGCTTAAACAACAATGGCCAAAGAAAGTAACAGTGGTCTCAACAAGAAGTGTCTCTTGTGGTGAAGAAGCTAGAAGTCATTTGAGGATTAACATAGTTCTCCATGATATCAGAGACCAAGAATTATTTCTTCTATTCTCAAAGCCATTTATGATCCAAGGTAGTTGTGGGAACGCTCATTATTATTACCTGTTTTTCAGTCATCAGGGTGGAGGAAATCATGAAGAAGGGCTTGTTTCCTCCCTTTAAAGACATTCTTGGAAGTTATATTTGTAACTGTTACTAATATCCCATTGGGCAAAACTTAAGTTACATGACTACAGTTAGTTGGAAGGGAGATAGGGAGATAGAATCTTTTGTAATATCTAGTCCAGCATTTCTGTGGCAAGTTAAAAAATAAATATAGAAACTGAAGGAAAAAAGGATAAGAAATATTGAGATTAATTGGCAGTTGGTCACATGAATGAAATAGAAATCACCCTTCTAGAACAAAGATGAGGCTAACCTAAGGCTGAATCATTTGCCTTACTGATCTAGGTTTTTAAAATTTTCCCAGGTAGGAAAGGGCTGGTTTCAGAGCTTGAGACATACAGAATTTGTAATCAGAGATCAAATATATATTACTGGACAGTAGAGTTTTATGGAAGCAGGAAACCAAATAACTCACTTCTAAGATCTTCTGCTGGGAGTGAGATGATCAGAAATAGGAAAAGTTCTTGGAAGAGGGATACTTAAGAGCCCTACAAATTGACATCTTTGGTAAATAAATCTTAATGAATTATGTGTTCTAGCCACATCTGTTGAATAGAATTTCTCATTAAATTCTACTTTTTATTCACCAAAATAGCAAGGATAGGCTTTCTGCCAGAAAATGTTTAATGTTTAATAAAGTCTAGTTAAAAGGTCAGCATATTTCACATACTTTCAGATGTGACCTAATGAGTTCCCTAAATCTAAATGGATAAAGCCACCCTTATGCAGTATAGGGTCCCAGCAGAGTTTATTCTCTAGTGCCTGCCCCATCTTTCAATGCTTTTACAATGTTCTGACAGTGTAGACTTCTCAGATCATAGCTCATAACTCAGTTATCCCATAATAAATTAATTGTGTTACCTATTTTGTTGATTATTTACTACATCTAAAGAACAGAAGGAGTATTTATTGATTAGAGTCCCAGCAAGAAACAGATGGAGCAAACAGGGTAATTAAAAAAATACTTTTAATAAAAAGAGTCAAAATAAAGAGGGTGAAAGACAGCTGGCTTTGATAGGATAAGAGAAAGAAGTGGTTCCTGCAACTCTGTGAGTGCCGTAGCTGGAGGGGAGTGCCATCTAACAGGAGCTCTGGGTTTTGGTAGAGAAACTACAGCCAAGTCAGGGGAAGCCAGGGGAATCAGTACCCAGGCTTGCATCTTCTCCTGGCCTCTCATTTCCTGCTGGTACCTCCCACTGGCTGAGCAGAGCTAGAAGGCAGAGGACAAGGGAGAGCCAGGTTGATTCATGACCTGAAAGATCAGCCTTCTGGGAATATAGCACAGCATGAGAAGGGGAAAGAATGGACATGGAGAGGTCAATAGTTAATTTATAGCTCAGGGAAAAACACAACTGATTCTATTACTGGTTATTTTTCATCTCTAAACAGTTTGTAATTTATCTTTAGACGATAAGACATTTTTCCCCCAAACCCATTAGTCACCAAAAATTTAATAATTTCTTAATATCATCAAAATTAATGATCAAATCTCCTGAATTGTTTCCTGGATTGCAGTTGGTTTATAAGAATCAGGATGCAAACAAAGCCCACATGTTACATGCAGTTGACATTTCACTTAAGTCTCTTAAGATCTATAAATTAGCCCCTTCTCTCTCTCTTAAAAAAAAAAAATTATTTGTTGGAGGACTTGGGTAAGTTATCCTCTAGTTTCCCCCTATTCTGGATTTTGTATATCACATGTGTGCGGAATTTAGCATGTTCCTCTATCCCCTGTATTTCCTGTAAACAGATAAGTTAGATCTATAGCCATGAATAGATTTAGGCTTATAGTTTGCTGAGAATACTTGATTGGGAGTGTTGTGAAGCAGTGATTCTCCATCACATCACCAGTGAGATGACATCTGATTAAGGCTCAGCCTTTAATGGTAAGATTTCATACCACCAGCCCTCCTGGAAATGGGAAATGTCTGGAGATGGTGACATTCTCTGATCTCAAATTATGCCACACTGGGTTATTTGTACAGTTGTGTTTTTTTTTTTTTTTTTTTTTTTTTTTTTTTTTTGCATGAGTTCTTCCTCAGAACTGGGCTATTAAAATGTTTGTTAAAAATTACTTCTGACTAGGTGGATAACATGTCAAAGGCCAGATTTGTACATTTTCCTGAGTTAAACTCATGCCTTTGTATAGAAATATTTCTCTTGCCAAAATGCTTTCGTATAGATCAGCTGATCTTCATAATTAGCAGATAAGGTGACAGAGAGTGTCTTACTTCAATGCTGATGAGATTTAATACAAATCTGCTCACCTGCTTGAGTCTTTTTAAATACGATGTACCAGAGGCACCTGGGTGGCTCAGTCGGTTAAGCGTCTGCCTTCAGCTCAGCTCATGATCTCAGGGTCCTGGGATCAAGCCCCATGTCTGGCTCCCTGCTCTGCAGGGAGTCTGCTTCTCCCTCTCTCTCTGCCTCTGCTCCTGCTCTCTTCTCAAATAAATAAATAAAATCTTAAAAAGAAAAAAGATTCTCTCTCTCCTTCTGTCCCTGCCCCCCCCCATGAAAAAATAAATAAATAAATACCATGTACCAGATGTGATTTGTATTTTTTATATATTTTCATAATAGGGCTCTTGTATTTTGTAATCCTTTGGTACCATAAATCCTGAACTGGCAGTTGATGTGATCAAAGCTGAACATGCTTAGTTACTTTCTGTAATTACTGAAAATAAAAGAAGACTTCTTTACCTCAAGGTTTCCCAGGTCTGGAAGGCATCCCTTTGCAACCTTTAGAAGATGGTTTTTGAGAGAACTCTGCTTATGTTTTGAGAAAAATCTAATCTTCTTCTCTGATACTGCTATTTTCAAAAGAGGGCCACCCTCCAACCTTTGCAACATCTGGTCTCCAACCCAGGCCACTGTAGCCCTGACTAATTGGGTTGGCCTTCTATAGCTGCATTTTCACAAATGCAATGAAAAATGCCAATCGTCCTTGTCCTCCAAATGGGATTGCTTTTGTAAGTGTTAGGTTACAATTCGGTCTGTAAGAACATGCTCATGCTGAAATTCTTCCCTTGCTGCCTCCCCTTTGGCATGGCCAGCGATAAGAGTGTGGTTTAATATTAGTGCTCTTTCCTTTCTCTCCGAGTGAAGACACTGCAATTTTATCATTATGCTCTCACCACTCTCAACTGACTGAAGTCAGTACATTGTATTCGGCAATTCACGTTATTTTTAAAAAATAAAAACAACAACAACAACAAGAACAAAGTCATGACGCTCTTCTAAAATAAGGTTGAAGCCAAAGCAAGAAGTCTATTATTTTCAGGAGATAGCATACTTACACTGAATGGTTAGATACATTCTTCTAAGGAGGGAAGCTTTTGTTCACTTAGCTAATTAGCATTGGAAGATATTTATTACATGGTTTCTCTTAAACACTCTTGTTTCATTGCAAAATTTGTGATGGTATTGACTTTGTCAGTAGCAATAATGATGGTAATCTTTGTTGAGTGTTTATTATATGTCAAGCACATAACTCTTACCTAGCCCCTGTGTTGCAAAACTGAAGGGGCTCTTTTCCCATAAATTACATATGCTATCTCACTTACTCTCATAACCACTTTATTAGATAAGAATTATTCATCCCATTTTTCACACCAGAGAATTTACAGAAGTGTTAACCCACTCTTGCAGGTCAAACAATTGAAAAGTGACAAGGCAGCTTTGAACTCATGTCTAGGTCAGTCCAGTACTGTGCTCTTGTGGCCCTCTTCTGTTATTACTTCTCTCCCTGTCATGTTTAGATGTCTGTCACTTCAGGTAGGCTCTTGGGAATACTTTCAGCTCCATTTCCCATTGGAAACATTCAAACATGTTAAGGATTCTACTGTCACGCTGCTTGTCAATACCTGAACCCCAGATCAATTCAAGAACTTACTTTCTTCACTCCTACACCATGAATTCTGTACACAACCGCTCCAAGTCTAATAAACAAAACAATCGATTTCACTATGAGTTTATTTTCTCCACCCTTTCAATCTCAACCAGATTCTCAAGACATAGGAATTCTTCTATATTTATCAGTGGTTCTCTTTCTTTCTTTTTAGGAGCCATTTCAAACTTCCTCAACTTTTCTCTCCTTGCACACTAGCTTCATTCTCTATCCATACGTTCAGCAGATAACTTTGGCTCCAATTTTCAGAGGAATAACAGCCATTGAATTATAAGTTTCTTAAGTTCTTGCCACCAAATCTACAAGGGTTTTTGTTTCTGCACTATTTTTTCCTCCCTCTCTCCCTGCCTCCCTCTTGCTCTGTTAGAGTTGAGGAAGTGTTCTATTACTTTCTAAATCAAGTCCCTCCACTGTACTATGGATTTTATCCTTTCTTACCTTCTCCAGGGAACTCTCTCAAATAATTGTCTTTGACCTTTCATTCTTCTTACTTCTCAAATTATCATTTAAACATGCTAAAGATTGTCCTGTCTTAAATACACACAAACACACACATAACAATAAAATGACTTCCTTTAATCCCCAAAATTCCTACAACTATTACAGTGGTAGTTTTTTTTTTTCTCCCTTCACAGCTAGGCTTATTGAGAAGATGGTTACAGTCTAACTTTATTTCCTTACCCCTGAGTCTTTACACAACTCTCGTCAGTTTACCTCTTCACCTAAATCTCCACTCTTGATTTTACTTGATCTCTTCCTAGCATTTCATTCTGTTGAACATTTTCTTTTATCTTGGATTCCATAACATCATACTTTCCTCATTTTGTGGACCCTTTCCTCTGCCCATTCTTTACTTGTTGATCCTATTCATAATGATGTTCTTAACACTTTTGTCCTCTGCTGCATATGAACCATCCATTAAACTCCCATGACTAATTCCTAATGTATGTTGATGATTTTCAATCTTTATCTTCAGTCCAGATCTCTAGTCTTAAATGCAAGATGTTGAAACTTGAACACACAGTCTTCACCCAACCTGTATTTCCTCTTTTGTTCTCTAGCTCAGTGAATGAATGACAACACCATCCACATAAGACTCTAAGCCAGACACCCTGGGATCATTTGTCCATTTGACTCATAACCAATTCTTCCCATCCCCTTATGTCTGTTCCCACTCATAATAAATAATAATGTAACTTCTTTAATTCCATCACCATTTAAACATCTGTTAATATTTATCACCTTTGTGAATTTGTACTGCTACTTTTTCTACTTTTTTCTCTAATATCTATCACCCTCATTTCTTACTGGAATTATTGCCATGGTCTATTATTTTTTTATATAATCTCTACATCTAACTTGGGGTCAAACTTACAACCCCTAAATCAGGAATCACATGCTCTACTGACTGAGCCAGCCAGGTGCCCCTATTGCCAGAGTCTCCTAAACAATGTCCCGACCTTCACTCTTATTTGCTTAACTTAATACCCACAATTGCTCTCAGAATGAGTCTTAAGCCTGAAAATCTGACTATGTCACTTTGAACCTTAAAATTCATTGCTTTTAAAACAAAGCCCAAACTTTTTATTATGGCCACTGTTATCTGTCTTCAGTCGTTCCCTGCTTATGTCTGATCACTCCTCATTTCTTCTCTATATGCTTCAGAACCTGCCATGCAGAGGTTTCAGTTCCCCAACTATACAGCCTTGTGCTGACTCTGGGCCTTTTACATGGACTGTTCCCTCTGCCTGTGTGCACTCCCCCAACCCAGTTCTTCCTCCACCAGGCTCATCTTTCCATTTTCAGATTGGACACTAATTTTTCCCCAGCCTCCCTTGGGCTCTAAGATACAGAAAACTGCTCAAAGACATAGCAATGTTGCTTTATAATTGCCTGTTTTTTGTTTTGATCTTATTTGAATTATATTCTTTGTGGATTATAAGCCTTATAAGGGTGGAAAATATGTCAGTTTCATTCACCATTAAATTCCTAGCACTTAGAACAGTACCAGACACAATAAATGCTTAATAAATATTTCTTGAATGAATTAATAAAAATAAGCTATGTGTCATAATAAAATTATAATTAAAAGGAACATTTAATCCAGTTGGAGGATTAATATATAATATGTAAAGTGTTTTTATATACATTATATCATGCATTCTTAAAAACGGCTCTCTGAATGGGAGAGAGTTACCTAAGGTCCCAGAGAAAGGGATTAAAAAAAAAAAAGAAGAATTAGAATTCCTGACTTCTGGTTTAGTGTTACTTTTGCTGAAATTCTGAAAGTACAAAATTTACATACATTGTTCCATTAGACAGGTTTATATGATGTACAAAACTAGTATGGCCAACTAATTACTAGTAACATTAAAACAAGAGTAATAGTTACCATTTACTGAATGTTTGCTCTGTTACTTGCCAGTTGTCCTCTAATAGATGCAGCTTAACTATTTGAACAGAATGACTTTTTCAACTCAGTAAGATACCATATGCAAATGCGTTTGTTTATAATGAAAAGAAAACAGACAACACACACTTCACTTCTGCAGAATATAAAACATCTAGTATTTGGGTTAGCTAATTTATGACTATTCTTTGAGCCTCATTGTAATTCATCTGTAGTATTACAGTGGAAGAATTCTCATGTTGTGGAAATTGCCAGCTCTTTATGGATTTATAGTTTAACCAAGTAACTCTATTTGAGAGTTGGGAGGTAGCGGTGGATGGATGGGATGGACTTACATTTTCAAGTTGTCAAGGTGCTATATAGTTGAGAGTTGTCACCCAGAAATAACTAGAAGTGGGAATTCAAAAACATCTTTGAGATTTTTTTCATCTCTCATTCTTGTGATACTTCACTTGCAAAGGGATAGCGTAAACTGTTGTTTGGGAGATATTTATTTGCATAATGAGTATTGATACTATCCTTAAACTTACTGTTTTACAGACTGAGGTTGTAATTCTTACCTTCCTATTCATTGCACATGTAGGAAGTATATTTTAATAGAAAAGGGACAGTCTGAAAACCATCTTTGTTTCCTGTTGGGGCATTTCCAGATTGGATGAAATCGAAGGAGAGCCATCTGTTGAATATTTAGTATTCAGAACGGTAAAACTACTCCTGGCATCTGGTTTTGCCAAGTCCTAGCTAAAAATAAATATTAAGTAGAACTTGCTTCCTTTTTTTCATTGGTTTTGAAGTCTTTTAGAAGACGTTGTAAATTCCCAAAGGAAAGAAATGTAAACATTTAATTTTCATTTTGTTTACAAAACATTAGGTTGAATTTTAAGATCAAATATGTCAAGACATTTCTACTTCTGTTTCTCTATTTCTCCTGTGAGTTTTTTTGTAAGTTGTTATGAAATAATGATTACCAATTCATTGATATTGTGTATATTGCACAACTCCCCTCCCACCCAAACACACACATCTTATCCATAGTCCTATATTAAGTTGCAATTCTATGGTAATATAATAAAAATTTCAAATTATGCTATTTTGCTGGCTTTGGGGAAAACATTTTTCATATTTAACTCATGACCATTAGTTCAGTGTCTTAACTATCATCTAGCTTACACAGACCCCTTCAGACGTTAAATAGTGCTTTATTAATAAAAGTATCCCACCAGATGTGAAGTTACATACAAAAATAAGAGACAAACTGAATTAACACATTTTTATATAGGTTAATAGATATTAGTTAAACTCCTTCTGTACAGAATAATAATTTTATATGATGAAGAAAAATTAAGTTTCATAGAAGTTATCTGCTCTCAAGGAGCCAAGGGGACAATTTGTTTAAAAAAAAAGTGGTAGAGAACTACAAAATATTTGTATTTTCCCTTTTTAGAATCTACCCAAATACCAGACTACATATAATTAGTTGTTATTAGCCATCATATACCTTGTAAAATGTTTCTAGATATTGACTAGGGCTTTGAAAAACATTTAAAAGAGAGAGTGACTTACTCCTCAGTCATCTTTCTAGGATAGCAAACTACTGTTCAAAGGAAGAATAAACTATTTCATAATTGGCTCTGGTTTTGCCTGGCAAAACATTGCATCAAGACTGTTTGTTCTTGTGTTATTGTGGGGAGGTTCTTTACACAAAAGAGTGTCATAGGCTCCACCCTGGCTAATCTTTAACAATAGGATGAGAGACAAAACATTTGTCCTGACAGCATGGCATTGTGAAAAATACTTGGCTTATGCTCATGCCAAAACTAAAAATGCTTTCCTCTTTATGAAATAAAGAAATCTCTTACTCCTCAGAAGAAATGTTTTTGATAAATGCCAAGGATAAAGAAGGCAGAAGGAAATTGGGAAGAAAATGAGGGAAACAATTGTAGTTAAGCATGATTGTGTGGTAAACAATGATCAGCTGTTGGCACTCAGGGAGGCTGGCAGTGGCCGTTTAGTTAATTCTAGAAGTGCAGAGGTATACACTCTTCTGATTTCTCCAAGAGTCTGGGTAAATGAATAGGCTGTAAAGTGGTGGATTCCATTGTTGAATACTGAAAAAGTTTTTTGAGTTTTTAGATACATATAGCTATTTTATTCTAAATTATTGCATATTACCATAACCATTTTTAATGTATTTTAAAGTGCATACAAGCCGTATAATTGTGTAATGTTTGAATACACAGGGGGGAAAAAAACAAAAATAAATACTCAGAGCATTAGAGAAAGTTTTAACAAATCAATTAGCAAAACAATGTGAAATTATCATAACCTAAATGCAAAACTTTTTTTTTTTTTTTTTTAGGAGCAGAAACAACTTTCCTGTTGTGTCATTATATTTAGATAATGAGTGAAAATGGCATTTTTGTTCCTTAGGGTCTGTCTTCTTTGTTAGAGAAGGTATTTTCATTCTGTGGCAGTTAATTATGCCTTATCAATTCAAGATAAAACTAAAAAGAAACCATCTTGAAAACATTAGGGGCAAAATGACAAAAAGGAGGAAAGAATAGGAATGGTGATATCTGGATGACACTGATAAGTGAAATTCAGTGATGTTGATAGAATGGATGTATTTATTTGAGGTTCAGAGTTAGGCTTTTTTGCTCTAGATTATGCCCTCATTTGAACTGGGGCAGCGCATTCATATCACAAGTTCACCACGTATAATTACCAAGAATTTAGGGGACATTGCCTTCCTGATGCAGTGCCCAGGATTCAATAGTCTGTCCCTTAAAAATTAGACCATATCTCCTTTTAATAGATTAAAATGTTACCAGAAGGATTATCAGAAATTAGTTCTTGTCTGAGTAACCTCAGCATTTTCATTAATCCATCAACAATATCTTGAGCACCTGTCCCCCAAGATGTGGCCTTCCTGTTCAGGTAAGAATCTCTTCAGATTTGGCCCTGACCTCCTAGCCAAGCTGTCTGCTTTTCCTTCTCTGTGGCAGGCTCCCCTGAGGTAGTGTTCGGCCAAACAAAGCTTTTCTTGCTCCTACTACTCTTGACTTCAGAGGAAAGGATGTGGTTTTCACTAGTCTATTATCAATTATGAAATAAGCCCCTCTTCCCCGCCACCCCCACAGCAGAACCTAGCCTTTAAATCTTTTAAGGAAGATTTTTTATGAATAATTAAAAGTACAGTATGGAAAAGACCTTACTAGTACTTTTTTTTTTTTTTAAGATTGTATTTATTTGAGAGAGAGAGACACAGCGAGAGAGGGAACACAAGCAGGGGGAGTGGGAGAGGGAGAAGCAGGCTTCCCGTAGAGCAGGGAGCCCGATGCAGGGGCTCGATCCCAGGACCCTGGGATCATGACCTGAGCCGAAGGCAGACGCTTAACGACTGAACCACCCAGGCACCCCCCTTACTAGTACTATTATGAGTGGCTCCTTTCTGGCCACCTGAATCCAAAGACCTTACACAAAGTCTCTTAGGCAGGCTGTCTTTTGCTCTGCTCGTAAGCTACTTCATGCCTAAATTTAGGAACATTTACCTCCTCTAAGGAGAATACCCTCAGTCAAGTGACCATTCTCCAAACTGCAGGCCCTCCTGAAAGACATTTCTCCCTTTCCCCATGTCCACACCTTCACAAGACTCACATGTTCTGTCCTTTGATAAAGTTCCTCCTAGGAAAATATGTGACTGCTCTCTTGAGAGGAAAACCATCACCAACTTCATTTTCAGATAAAACAAAAACAGTAGTCTGAAAGCAGTACATCTCTCTACTTCTGAGTTATTCAGGAAGAGGCAGCAGAGAATGTAAGAACTTGAGCTGTTAAGTAAGAAATACAAAGGTTTGTATTCAGTTCCACTACTCACTAGCTATGAGCCTGTTTCCTCATCTGTAGAATGGTATTAATTATTATTCATTCCATATGGGAATATACATAGAAAACATTCTGTCTGAGCTAGGCATACATTCTCATGAACTGTTAGCAAATTTAAATAAATAAAAATCACTAGGTTGGGACTTGCAGAACAGCTTATGAATCTCTAAATAAACCAGGTCCTGATCCTAGTCACAGCTTCTGCTGCAGGGTCTCACTGCTGTTCTGTCCGCTTCAGCTCTCCATCTTTTGCAAATAGCTACCCAAAGAATAACTATACAACAGTCAGTTACTTCTAGGGAAAGAGAAACAAGTCGATACTTTTCCCCAAGGAAACATCAAACCTTGCTGAGATAAACTTTTAAAAACTCTTAAGGTAAGTCTGATTTGTCAGATATATCTTTAGGTAATGAAATATATATTATCAAAACTAACCTTATTTACATTGAGGTAACTTCCTTGTTTTCAACTTTCTTGAAGAATTAAGTATAGTTGTATCTTTGTGTTACCAAAAAACAAAGCAAAGCTAAAACCCCCCAAAAACAACAAAGCAAAAACTTGACTTACAATTTACCCCAAAGTAGAAAATCACATACCAAGGATTAGATATTTCTTATACCTTTAATATGATTTATTTTCCATTTCATGATCATCAGTGTTGAAAAAACAAATATAGCCTTGGTCACTTCACTCCATGACATCTATCAGAAAGGTTTAGTTGGCCATATACCATTGTATCAAAAAGCCGAGAAGCCTTGGATTTTTATTATGGTAAATACTATTAATTTCACTTGTATTTCCTAAAAAATAGTTTCCCAACCCAGCCTATTATGCAGAATTCAACTGTTCCTTTGCAGATCATTAAATTGCAATGTTCCTTACAAGGAAAATTTAGAATAAGATCAACGTGGGAGGAAGTGCAAGATTATGTGATAGCAGATGGGACTAAGTACATAGAAAGCAAGAGTCAGCTGCCCCTCAAATTTGAAGGTAAGACATTCATTGAAAATGAAGTTACAGATAGTATTAAATATAAGAGGGTGAGATCAACTGTCTGTATAAGAAACCCACCTGAATCAATATTCTGTGAACGATGGGTCTGAAATCACAGAAATAGCATACTACAAGCTGGGAGAATGCCATGGCAGTGAATCTTGAATGTTTGGATACATAATGCATCTGAGACTTAATTCTAACTCTGGGATGACAAATAGATTTCATTAAAAATGACAATTATAATCAAACGATAGTGACTGCCTGGTCTGCTTGCTACTGTGACAGAATCTAAGACTAAGTCCAGATTTATCAGAAAAGAAGGCTGTGATTAACATCTGCTATGCTATAGCATCAAGGAGTGGCACCAAACCATTTGCTTAGCCTCTTGGTACTCTGTGTGATAAAGGTTATGTTCACAAACTCTAGGAGATCAGTAAGATTTTTTAAGGCAATTTTGAAATGAATTGTTGGTTCGATTCTAGTGCTAAAAAATGAGAGTGCCATTACTATCAGAAACTCCGCTGGAAGGTGTATGCCTGTGATTGAGATGGATTCCACAAAATAGCATAATTAGATGGTACTAACTACTGATGTCATCTCTCTAATTACCTTGGATCCTGAAATCATGATTAAAGTCAGTACTCTGGATATTTTTTATTCCCTGAATTGTTTTACTCAATGGGAAAGACCATACAGGTCAAGCATATATAAGTATTCTGTTTGTTGGGCACTCATATTTCTCATAATACATGAAAAGTTTGGGGACTTATTTATACGTTGGTTTATGCATTAGTGTCTTGCGAGTTTGGTTAGCCAGAATCCTTCCAATTGGGTATACCTTGCTGTGATCTCTGGTTGTGTGACAAAATTATGATGGTCTATGAAACTGAGGACGCTAAACTCTGAGTATCCAGTCCAGATCGTTTCTGCAAGGCCTCCCCAAGTGGCCAGCCAGTGTCACTGAAATAATATCTTATTTTCTCCTAGTAAAATCCTAAAATCAAAAGAAATTTGTTAACTGTATAGCCATATTTAGAAGGCACAATGTTCCAAAAATTCTGGTAGTACTATGTAAGTCATGGTATTTGACTTACATAGTAGGCATCAGTAGGAAAAACATCTATGTGTATACAAACTCATTATTATATACGTACATGTACAAATGACTATGTAAATTAGTTTCATAATCTTGCTTTCTCAGTTATAAAAGTTTTAAGGTATACTTTTTCCAAACTTTTATTAACTTATGTCCCCTCTTTATGAGAAACATGAAATCTCCTTTAATAATATTAACTTATTTCATATCTAGTAAAAAACTACTAAAATTAAACAAAACTCCCCCAAATAGTGTTCATTTTCTTACTACTCATGCCATTCCCTCATTCTGTTACAACTACTAAAGATGTCATACATACCCATGAACTTTGAAGACTGAATGATGATGAATGAAGACATTATAGCCCATTTTAAATGGCCTGTCCCTATAAAAGATATGTTTATTAACAGTGATTAATTTCAACCAGAATAAAGTAGACATGATCATGATTTTTTTCTTCTGAAATGCCTAATAGGCTTATAGAAATTTTCAAAATGTGCAACTGCTAGTGAAGGTGATGGCTAATTGCACTGTGTTAATTAAATTAGAATTTTGTGAACCGGTTAGAAAGGACTGTACATCATATGAACAATAGTACATACCCTTAATATTGCTTAACACCAAGTTTCAGGAATAAAAATGCTTACCTTTGGGCTTCATATATTTGCAAATGTTTCAGAGTTGGGGAAATAAATCATAGTGTACCATAGATCAAAAATCTATGTCTTTCAAATAATTACAATGTTTCTGTGAAATGCCCTTATTTGAGTCAATAGATACCTTTTGTTTCTGCACAAAGAAACTGTCCTGTTGTAGGTTGAATTTTGAGGTATGCATGAACCTACTACACTTCCACAGGACCCTGGACGCAACAGATTGACTAAAATGGCCACCCCTGTTCACCAACTGGTTTGAACATTTTCTTAGAAGAGGTTCTTTGTTTAGGTGTACGTGACCACTGCCTTATGTTGTAATTCCAACATACAACTAACTGGGTTAATAATGTGCCTTTTTAAAAACAGAGACAAATATGTATGACTCTCAGAAAAGAAAGAACGGGGGCTTTGGTGTATCATGTACTATGTGGAGCAAAGCCAATCTGGTAACACTAAGAGGACATCTTTTCATTCTCAGCTTTGAGCATGAGTCAATGGACTCCGGAATAATAGCTAACACCCCTAGTATCAGAGCCTGTAGATTTGCATAAGCTGTTTAGGATGTAGTCAAGATTTTTACTATTGTCTTTTAAAACCAAAATCTAATAAATATGTCAAATCCATCTCTCTTGCAGTGCTTGAAAGCTTTACAAGCTCTGAAGCACTTAACAAATTTTATTCTTATTTAATTGCACTATAAATTTGCATAAATCAGTGAGGATGTGATCATTCTTTTTTGTTTAGGATTGATTATCAGGAACACACACATGAAGATATTGTAGTCCACTTACATATATATTACTAGTGAGTCTATTCAGATACACCTTTTGTCTTTTTAGCAACGTGTTCCTTCCTCTGATGCCATCTAGCTCTTAACAGAGTTCTTCAGAGACTGAGTATTTGATATATTCTGCCTAAACAATAAAATGATTTCCATATACTTACACAAACTGTCTGTTTAAAGCAGACCATGTGAAATACAATAAAATCTCATTTACTCTAATCCTCATGATCTAGTTTGATGACATGCTAATTAAAAAAGAACAAATACACCATTAGGGTATAACAGCTATTGAAAACTGGCTTGTTTCTCCTAGATTATTTGAAAGAGTAAAATAAATATACAGATTATTTTAAGATATTTTGAAAACAAAATTGTTCTGTTGTACCATACAATTATTTAAGCAATTCTCAAAGGAAAAACCAGACTATGTAAGAGAAACTACACTGTAGTGTTCTGAGTGTGTATATAATTTTTAAAAATTGTATCATGGGGTCTGAGACATTTTAAAAATGAGTATTTATAGATCAGCTTATTCCAAATAAAGTGGGGAATATAGTGACATATTTCTTGATATCTCCCACAATATAATCATACAATAATATGTGAAACTTGATCATGTGGTATTGAAACTGTGCAATCCTAAATCTACAGTGTTTAATATCATAGATCATGACATTAGGGGGAAAAATTATCTATGGTACCTAGGCAATGGCTACCATATGAACAATTCATTTCCCCCTCTGTTTTTTTTTTTTTACTATTTCTTAATGCTTCTTTTCTATTATTTACTTTTAAATTTTAATTCCAGTATATTTAGCATACAGTGTTATGTTAGTTTCAGGTGTACAGTATAGTGATTCAGCAATTCCACACATCCCCCTGGCACTCATCACAAGTGCACTCCTTAATGCCCATTGCCTTTTTAATCCATACCCCCACCCACCTCCCCTCTAGTAACCATATATTTGTTCTCTATAGTTAAGAGTCAGTTTTTTGGTTTGTCTCTTTTTTTCCCCTCGTTCGTTTGTTTTGTTTCTTAAATTCCACATATGAGTGAAATCATATGGTATTTGCCTTTCTTTGACTCATTTCGCTTAACATTATACTCTCTAGCACCATCTATCTTGTTGCAAATGGCAGGATTTCATTATTTTTCATGGCCAAATAATATTCTATCGTATATGTGTATCACATTTTCTTATCCATTCATCAGTTGATGGACACTTGGGCTGCCTCCGTATCTTTGCAATTGTAAATAATGCTGCTATAAACATAAGGGTGCATGTATCCTTTTGAATTAGTGTTTTCATATTCTTTGAAGTAGTGCAATTACTGTATCATAGGATAGTTCTATTTTTAATTTTTTGAGGGATCTCCAGACTGTTTTCCACAGTGGCTGCACCAGTTTGCATTCCCACCAACAGTTCACGAAGGTTCCTTTTTGCCACATCCTCACGAAAACCTGTTTCTTGCCCCTCTTTCCTTTTTATCATCATTTCCTCCTACCTCATCAAAGCTCTTTTGATTTCTCTCAATTTTATTTTTGAAGCTCCTTCCCCAATAAGCAGTATTGTATTATCAGTTGCTAGTATTCATATATGGAGAAATTTAAAAGTACCTCTCCTCTTTCTCACTCGTTTCCTTACATCTTTTTTTCTCTCTATCTTCTCACTTAATGATGAGGGTTTGTTATACTTGTCAACTTAGATGGGAACTTCAGTCTATAAGCAGATTTATGTCAACATTGATCGGAAGGAAACGTGGCAAATAAGGCAAACTGGTACCTACTTTTCTTCTTTTTCTCATGAAGTGAGCCTAAGGTTTTCGTGTGTCAGTGGAACCAACCATGTTCTAACCGAAGGCTCTCTATGTTGCAAATACTGTAGATAAGAGACTGTGGGCAAGAGAATGCTGAACAACAAAATGAATTGTTTGGAGCTAATACGATTCTTTGAGCAGATGCCTCAAGAGTAATACCTGTGAATAATACTTACTGTGGCTGTATCTGTAATACAGTTTAAAGTGTTACCATTACTGAAGTTCTAGAAAAATGAACTAATTTCAATGTCTACATTTCCTAATTTAACGTACTGTATTGATGTTTCACACGTATTTCATTTCTTTAGTTTTCTTACTATATTTCACTGGTTATTTTTTATGAGAAGCTGAGTGAATAATATAATTTATGTAAACACATTCTCACCATAATTTAGTGTAATATCACATTCACAACTAGTGTTAGTGTTTTAAATATAAATCAGATTTTAGAAGAGAACTAATGAAAATTTGTATTTTGCTTCTGCTAAAGAGGAGAATATCAAGAAGATAGATATGTATTTCTTTTTTCTATGTTGAAATGACTGTGACTGGGTGAATAAAGGGAAGGTAGTTATTCATTCGGTGAACGTTTATTGAGCATATACTAGCATGAGCACCGTGCTCTGTACTGTGAAAAAAAAAAATATGAACAGGTCTGAGAAGATTCTTGAATTCATTTGTATTTGGGAAACTAACTAACTAAATAAGTAAGCAAAAAATAAAGAGGTAAGTGAAATAGCTTACATTTTGCCCAGTACTGCTATAGAAGTGTACTCTATGATGTGGCAGAGTTTTGAGGGGGCCTACTCTTCTTTGAGGGGGTGATGTTTAAGCTGAGATCCTAAGTACCTACCATTTTTAAGCTATTACATTAACATTAAATCTTTCTCTTCATACCCTGACATGCTAAATAATTGACCTAAGGCAGTGATTCAGAGTGGCACTTTACTTTTTTACTTTTATTTTTTAAAGATTATATTTCTTTATTTTTTGGGGGGGAAGGGCAGAGGGAGAGAGAGAATCTCAAGCAGTTTCCACGATGAGTGTGGTGACCGACATGGGTCTCGATCTCACGATCCTGAGATCATGACCTGAGCTGAAACCAAGAGTCCATGTTTAACTGACTGAGCCAACCAGGTGCCACTCAAAGTGGCATTTTAATTTAAATAATTTTGTGGTTACATATAATTGCAACCTGCTGGTTTTGTGATTTAGACCAAGTTACTTAAACTTTGTTAAATAGGAAAAATAATGCCAACTTCAAAGGATTTTTATGAGGATGCAATTATTTCTTCCTCTCAAAGTTACCCTTTTACCATATTCTCCTTGCTCTCTAGTCTCTGTTTCTCTACTCAGCTAAATTCTCGAGCAGCTCTATAGTTGCTGATATTAATTTCTCTCATTCCATTCTTTCTCAAAACTACCATGGCCAGGCTTCATCCCTCTCCACTAACATTGTGTCTTGTTGAGATCGGTTATGACCCCCATGTTAAATGTAAAAGTAAGTTTTAGTCATCATTTTATTAATCTGTGAGAAGCACTTAACATCATCAGGTCAATCATTTGCTTTTCTCTGGTTTTGGTCCACTTGACCTCTAGTCCCCATGTGTCTGTGTTTCCTTGGTAATGCTCTTTATTATTATTTTTTCATTTCTGTCTTCTTTATTTTTACTTTCTTCCCTCCTCCCTCCCTCCCTTCCTTCTTTCCTTCCTTCTTCCAGTATAGGCCTTCTTTAGTAGTGCTCCCTCATTTACCCAAGACTCAGTCCTCGGACCTCTCCGCTCTTCTGTCTGCATGCACTCCAGGCCTAGAGAGACCTGATACACGAATAACAAACACCTAAACACATGTCTTTCAGTCCAGACTTCTCTTTGAACACCCAAGCCATAGATCTAACTACTTCCTTGGCATCTCTTTGTGAACTCTAGAAGACATCCTGTGAATGCTGATGTGTACAAAGACTGACTTTTCTCTGGCCCTGCACCTTCCTCTCCTACACTTCTTATCAGTATTAATGGAAGCCCCATCGCTTCGTTGCTCAGGTAGAAACCTTGGAATCATCTTTGAATTCTCTCCAGGACCATCTCCCGATACTACAACCTGTGCAGTCATGCAGGGCTCCACACTCAGAAAGGCTCTGTGCTTGGTTTAGTGTTCTATTATCACTGTATAAAAATGCTTTTTTTTTTTTTTAACAGAGACCTTACATTTCATTTTTCACTGAGCCCCACAGATAGCTGTCCTGCTCCTCTTGCTTACACTCTATATTCAGCCTATGCATCCACTCTCATCTCTTGCCTGAGTTAAACTGACAGCATCCTAACTGGTCTTCCTGCCTCAAGTTTTGTCCCCTTTTCGTCTATTTTCAACACAGCAGCCGGAGTGATCTTGTGTGTTGTGTGTATTATATGGATTATATGTTATGATGTACGTATATTGTGTTTGTATTACGTGTGTGTATTATGTTATTCCACTGTTTAAAACCATTTAATGACTTATGGTTTCCCATTGTGCTCAGAGTAATGCAGTTAGCAAAAAGTCCTAATGACCTAATCTTCCATAACTGTTGACTTCATTTGCCATTATTCTCCCTTCAGTCTGCCCCATCCTATAAACACTCTCCACCTTAGGGTTTTTGCATTGCTATTTCTGCAACCTGGAAGGCTCTTCCCCTGCATACAATACCCCATATGGTGTACTCTGTCATCTACATCAAGACTTAGTTCAAATATCTTCTATTCAGGAAAGTCTAACGTGATCACTCTACTTAAAATTGGAACCCCTGAACCTCCGGAAATCCTTCTTCACCCTATACCTTCCTTTTTTTTTTTTTTTTTTTTTGCCTTTAACGGTATTGATCACCAAATAATATAGCAAAGATTATTTATTTATTTATTTATTTAAAATGTCTGTTTCAGCTACTACAATGTAGGAGTTATGAGGGCAAGGATACTGTCTGCTTTTTCACTGCTGAACGTCAGCATTGTAGAGTAAGGAGTTAGCACATCGTAGGTGTTCAGTAAGAGCTTTGAATCAATGACATTAAATGAGGCAATATACATAAAGGGCATGCTCTTTTGTTTATAGTAATATAATAATATGTAATAATTTAATACTTTCTTTAAAAAATCCAGTTTTAAAGCTAAATGAGATCTGTTTTGGCAATCAGAGTCCAATATCCCTAACATTCCTCTATGTGGGAAAACCAAGTGTTAAAGATTTGAGGTGCTTATTTAACAAATATTGCTCAGTCAGTGCAGACAGATCTGTGCTTGACATCTCCCCATAGGGACCCTTTCACCACATCTGACTACCTTTCTGAGCACTCCCAGTCCCTTGCATTTGATTCTACTTGAATTATCAATCATGCCATAGCCTGAGTTTTTCTGACACTCAAAATGTGTGAAAGACACGAGTAAGATACTTATTTTGCTTACAGGATTGTCAGCAAAATATAAACAATTCAGATAACCTAATTTTCATTTGTTTTCAACACTAAAATGATGAAAAATATTGAGTAATATATTTAAGTAAAATTTTAAATATAACCACTAATCATGGTATGTAGTTTGAAGGGATTATCTCATTAATCCTCTTACGGATTCTATAAGGTATCATTATCCCCCCACTAAAGGCAGGAAAGTCATACTTAGGCAGGTTCAGTCACTTTCCTGTGATCATTTAAGTAGTAAATAAAATTTGAACTTTTACAACCATGTTACCTCACTCTTTGCATTTTAAAAATGACACTAAAAAAGATAGATTCCATATACTTTAAGATGCAAATCTCCTATAATAGGATTTTTTAAATGCATATATGTATAATTTGTGTTTCATCATGAATGAGCCAAATTCACGTGACCTAAAGATGAAAACAGGTTTGCTATATCTCAAATCTAGATGATTTTTATATTTTTACTTTTTCTCCAGTGAGTCTGTACTATAGGGCTCTCCCTCAAAAAACCAGGAAGATTTTTGCTTTGTTTTTATATGTCACTTGAAGATTTCAAATAGTTCTAGCTATCACCTTTTGAGTGTGATGAGTCACAAATCCATTATGGACTTATTTTTAGTTTCTTATTATCATCCCAGTTGAGAGCTGTGATTCCCTCAAATTCTGAACGCCAGCATAATGCTAGAGGGAATATCTTAACCATAACTTAAAATACATAGGGATCCAGAAATCTTAATCATTTGTCACCCGGAACTGAGAGGTCCTTCCAAATACAAAACACTACAACTAATATAATGAATATTTTTAAATGTGGGTTTAGGATACTCTTCTCATTCACTTCTTAGATCAAAACAAAATTGAATATTAACATATTTTACTTTTAAAATAGATTTAGAATAATTATGTCTGTGAAATCATTTTCTTATTTTGTAAAATAGTGAATTATTGCATTTGTGTATGTGTGAACATCAAAGTTGAGGGTAGAGATTGAGAGAAATGAGGAAGGAAGACTTATTTTTGTCATTTGGTCTATCATTGATAGAAAAACTACAATTAATTTCAGTAACTCTTAAAAATTAATACTATAAGTGTTATGTTACTAAGACAAAAATTTATATTGTTGAAATAAATAAAAATTGTTAGATCAGTGGATTATAGTGATCATGGCATCATAGCCAAAACAGAGACTTTTTGATATTTGCTATAACTTGGAGATAAAGCATAAATCGTATTCTGTTCAAGTTATCTGCTATGACTATATATTAGAATGTAACTAAATTTAAAATTATTGGAAAAAATGAATTCTTTACTGTTGTGGTACTTTGTGAAACTTTATCTTCTTTTTTTGTTTGTTTCAAGTTTTTATTTAAATTTTGGTTAGTTAACATAGCGTGTATTATTGGTTTCAGGATTAGGATTTAGTGATTCATCACTTAACATGTGCTCAACACAAGTGACCTCCTTAATACCCATTACTCATTTAGCCCATGCCCACCCACCTACCCTCCATCAAACCCTCAGTTTGTTCTCTATTATTAAGAGTATTTTTCCTGGTTTGCCTCTCTGTCTCTCTTTTTTTTGGGGGGGTGTAGATGGGGCAGAGGAAGAGGGAGAGAGAGAATCTTAAGCAGGTTCCATGCTGAGCATGAGCCTGACATAGAGCTTGATCTCAAGACCCTGAGATCATGACCTGAGTCGAAATCAAGAGTCAGACACTTAACTGACAGAGCCACCCAGGCGCCCCTGCCTCCCTCTCTTTTCTTTCCCCCCATTCCCTTATGTTCGTCTGTGGTCTTTCTTAAATTCCACATATGAGTGATGTATGGTATTTGTCTTTCTCTGACTTACTTATTTCACTTACACTCTAGCTCCAACCACGTGGTAGCAAATGGCAAGATTTCGTTCATTTTGATGGCTGAGTAATATTCCAGTGTGTGTGTGTGTGTGTGTGTGTGTGTGTGTGTGTGTGTGTGTACACACATACTACCCCTTCATTATCCATTCGTCAGTTGATAGACGTTCAGCCTCTTTCCATGATTTGGCTATTGTTAATAATGCTGCTGTAAACATCAGGGTGCATGTGTCCCTTCGTATCAGTATTTTTGTATCTTTTGGGCAAATACCAGTAGAGCAATTGCTGGGTCATAGGGTAATTCTATTTTTAACTTTTTTTAAAAATATTTTATTTATTTATTTGAGAGAGAGAATGAGAGATAGAGAGCACGAGAGGGAAGAGGGTCAGAGGGAGAAGCAGACTCCCTGCCGAGCAGGGAGCTCGATGTGGGACTCGATCCGGGGTCTCCAGGATCATGACCTGAGCCGAAGGCAGTCACTTAACCAACTGAGCCACCCAGGCGCCCTATTTTTAACTTTTTGAGGAACCTCCATACTGTTTTCCAGAGTGGCTTCACCAGTTTGCATTCCCATCAACAGTGTAAGAAGGTTCCCCTTTCTCTACATCCTTGCCAACATCTATTGTTTCCTGAGTTGTTAATTTTAGTCATTCTGATCGGTATGAGGTGGTACCTCATTGTAGTTTTGATTTGTATTTCCCTGATGACAAGTGATGTTGGACATCTTTTCATGTGTCTGTTAGCAATCTATATGTCTTCTTTGGAAAAATGTCTATTCATGTCTTCTGTCTATTTCTTAATTGGATTATTTGTTTTTTGGATGTTGAGTCTGTTAAGTTCTTTATAGATTTTAGAACTTTATCTTCTTAAATTGGTTTTTCATCTAATTTTGATTTTTAAATTTAAGACTAGCAACAATTTTCTTTTTTTAAAGTTTTTAAATAATCTCTACACCCATTATAGGGCTTGAACTTACAACCCCAAGATCAAGAGTCACATGCTCTCCCAACTGAGCCAGCCAGGTGCCCCAGCAAAGTTTTTTGAAAGAAATTTTACACTAGTATTGAACTGGCTTTGTACTCAGTCTTGAATTCTTTTAAAGTACTTTCCACCTTTTTCTTTGCATAAGACTTGGTGAGAACCAAACTTCCCTCTCCTCTACATTGGAAAACATGTTCTGTTCTTTTTCTTGACAGGGTTATAGTTTTTTGTATTAACTCAAATTGACTATTTACATTATTTTTGTTATTGTTTTGATGTTGTTTGGATTCAGCAGCATGTCTGAATTTTGCGAACGTGTGCTTATATGCAGTTGCCAAAACTGACTGCAGTAAGGCCTGTGTGGTTACTTGGCCAATTTCTGAATGCAAACCAAACACTGATTAACTGAATTTGAGAGTTTACAGGAGACTTCAGAATTGTCTATGCTTCAGCTTTCCCAATGAGAAAACTGAGGCTTAATGAATATAAACAGCTTGTAGAGAATCACACATAGAGTTAATGGAGGAGTTTTGACTTAACTCTAGGATTTATGGGATGAACTAAGTGGGCCTGGAGTCAAACTTAATATTGTTATTATGTGTATAGACATGTGAACACCTGGATTTTATTTCCTCTTACTCCATTATCCGTGTCTCCTTAGTTAAATTGTTTGACTTCTTTATGCCAAAATATCTCTAGGTACTAAATAAGAGTTGGAAATTAAAGTTCACTAATAGTCTAATCATTAATGGAAAAGGTGTCACTGATATAGTTAGGTTACTAAGCATATACAAAATAAGGCATTTATTAATGGTCTTTATTAATCCTATTATCAAATAATCTAATAAACATCTCCCTTCTATAATTCCAATAGATTAATTTCTTAGCAAAAATCAAGCAGTGTTAAGTAGATTTCCAGAAAAGTATTAAAATGACCCAGAATAATATCAAGTGATTTCAGAAAAAGCAAGGACATATGTTTGCCTGGGATATGATATGAGAAAGTGATAGAGTTTATAAGGTGTTTTTTTTTTTTTTTATAAAGAGGAGCATTTTTGTGAACGAGAACTTTTTTAGATGTCTCTGTCTATAAAATAAACTGTATATGGGTAGATTAAATTCTAGTTGCTACAGTATAAATTTTATTTTAGCACCTTTTTATTTCTTGGCATAATGACATATATAGTAATTTTTCTGTTGATTTTTCTTCATGCTTCACACCAAACTGCTCAGGGCTAAATACAGAAAATTACATTTTCTTTCTAATCTGAGCATTTGAGTGAAGAATTATGTCATCTTATAAGAAGAGTGTTTTTTCATAGAATATGTTTTGCTCTAATGTTGAAAACAGTTGCTTTTTAATTTTTTAAAGCATTTATATATGTTATGCTGCCATACATGTTCATCTTTAAAATAACATAACATTTTTTCATTGATCTTTAATGAAATACTTCATGGACTGGTACTGCAATTCACAAAACTTTCATTGTAAAAAAACCTTCTGATTAGTAAACTTATCTTGCATTAAGAATAATTGGATTTTTAAACCCTGATAAAAACAAGGTTGGCGAATTTTTGATATCCCCTTCCTCCCCCCCACACCTGCCCCTGGCAACCACTGTTGTATTTTCTGCTTCTGTGAATTTGACTGTTTTAGATATTCCAATGTAAGTGAAATCACACTGTATTTGTCCTTCTGTGACTGGCTTATTTCACTCGGCATAATGTCCTCCAGGTATATCCATGTGTTTTTTTAAGGCTGAATTGTATTTCATTGTGTGCATATACCACATTTTATTTATTCATTCGTTGATGGACACTTTTGGTTGTTTCTATATCTTGGCTATTGTGAATTTTGCTGCAGTGAACATGTGAATGCAGATATCTTTGAGACGTGGATTTCAGTTCTTTTGGATATATATCCAGAAGTGGGAATGCTGGATCATAGGGTAGCTAGGAGAAATGGAGAGTCATTGTTCAGTGTGTATAAAGTGTCAGTTCTGCTATATAAATAAGTTCTAGTTCTGCTGCACTGCAGTTAATGATACATTATTGTACACTTCATAAGATGTTATTAGAGGACATCAGATGTTAAGTGGTCTTACCACATGCACACACAAAAACAAAGGAACACAAGGAAACTCTGGGAGGTGTTGGGTATGTCTATTCTCTGAATCATAGTGATGATATCATGGATATTTGCATATATCCAAATTCATCAAATTGTACACGTTAAATATGTGCAGTTCTTTGTGTATCAGCTATACCTCAATAAAGTTGTTTAAAAAAAATCCTCTAAAGTTAGCCCAGTCTGAAGTTCAGTACTAAGTTCAGTACTAATTTAGAGCTATAGCTCTAAATCTCACAAAATCATGCAGAGATTACATAGTCCAGAAATATATAATTCTTTCATAAAACCTGCCTTTCTGTCTTCTTTTGTTTTTTTAAAGATGAGAATTTAGATAGGAAAAAAATCTGAAAAATTATGTCCAGTAGAACTGTTTGAATTGTTTACACATTTCACTAATATATATATTAAGGGTCATGAAGGAAGTATACTCTATGGAATTATTTGAGAACTCATTTTCGTAGGTTTTTGGATCTAAGTCGCTCATATCTTTGATTTTTTTTCTTTCTTTTTTTCTTTTTTTTTTTTTGCTGGTAGCCGCAGAGAAGTATGAATCGTTATGATGTGGTTCTCTACCTAATGTCATGACTAAAATTGACCTGGAAATACAAGTTTTTCTGATTCTACCTTGTCATAGAGGAAGAAATACACATAGTACTTTTAAACCTCTCTTTTCAGAGGCATGACTTATTTTCACTATCAGAGTTCTGCTTTTCCAATTTAAAATTTACCAAATGTTTGTGGATTATTCCCTTTGATGTTGTGTTGAGTTATGAGACATGTCATGTAAATACTGTTTGAGAGATATATCCTTTTTTCTCTGTATTTCATTGTATATTCCATTTATTTAAGGCATAGTCACAGACCCCAAACTAGGACAGTTAATGCCTCGAGTAGAAATTGTATTGTAGACTAATGTATCACAAATGATAGTGGACTAATAGTAATTTCCAAAGTGTATATAAATTCTAGGTTTAGGTTTGTTGAAATAAATTAAATTGACATATAAGATACCTGATCTACATTAAAATTTTTATTAGGTAACCTGTAACTCAGTCATAAAAATGAGAGAAATTGAACCCATTTAAAATTGCTATTAATGAAATATGCATGTAGATGTGGATGCATTGATTTTACTATTCTTCCTTTTAAATTGCTATGCTTTAGTATTTCTAGCCTGAGTGGTTTCCTGGCAGCTATTTCAAGAAAATAAAATAGAAAAATGGCAGTTTGAATAGTATTGAAACATTTGATTTTGGCATTAAAAGTATTTGCTTTCTTTCTCATTGTAAATATAGAGGAATTCTTTCACCTCCTATTTGGTATTTTGAACTAACTTTTAAAGTCTATACTGTCAAGTCCAAAGGGGTTACTTTGGGCAAATCACTTAATTTTTCTTTGCTTCAGTTTTCTCATTTTGCAATGATTGCTAAGTAGATTTCTGTGATTCTTGATTTTATGTTTGTTTCTGGCTATTTTTTTTGTTATCAGATTGTATATATTCACTAGCAACAATTAGTTCATAATTGTCAACACCTATCATTTTTACTATGACAAATTTGAGAATTTACAAGCCAGTATTCATGACTTTTATAGTTTTTAAAATTTCTTAGAGGTCACAAGATGAAGGAAAAAGGAGGCTATTAAGTGATTACAAACACCTCTACTTTTGAATCTTGGAGAAAAGAAACCACCCTTGAATCTTACAGGACAAGTACTATGTTCATTACTGGAAAGTGAGAAACTTTCGAAGACCACCCACGTTGAGCAGCTCGGGCAGAAGCACCAATTTTTCTATGCCAGGATCTATGTATAGGAGGTTCACTCGAATCCTCCTCTAGGTGACAGACATCCTCTTCTGTATTCTTGTTCTCTTTTCTTCTCCTTTTTCCTCTTTCATTTCTTCCTCCTTCCATCCCTCCCTTCTCTCTCTCCTTTCTTCCACCCTTTCTTTCAAAATAAGCCTATTTAAGAAAATAAACCCCCATGGCATGCCTTAGTCTAACAAACTATGCTATGCAGGTTGGCTTTAAGAAGGTCTAAAATAGAATAAAGAGTACAAGAAATAATGATAACTGAGTCTCTTTGAATCCAATAACAGCAGCAAAATTTTGCTTGCTTAGGCTGTAAATTATGTGAAAAATGATTTGATTCAGTTACATAATTTGTTAATTCAGAGAGAAAACCAACCAACCAACCCACAACAGATTGTGGAAGTTTGTTGCTGCATGATATCTGAAACCTAGAAAGTTAACCTTAAGAATCAGCAAAGCAAACAAAATCAGAACAACCAAATGATAGAGAAGACAGTTGCAGACATAAGAATGGTGGCTTTTATGTATAATTGAGGGCACCGTTGGGGGCCTGTGGGCTATTGCCCACCTGCATATGGGTGTGGCTTAGAGTACAGAATGCTTGTGGATACAGTGTCTCAAATATTTTTGCATCAGTTGCCAACATTATTATGGGAGGTTGTCCAAAAAAATACATATACATCTTCCTCTTTTCTTAAAAAAAAAAAAAAAAAAGATGTATTAACAATGGCAACTACCAGCTGGAATGGAATAAGGGCCCACCCTTGTCCCCTTCATTCCATGCTTCATGGGTCCTATCCTTTGTGGTTCTCAACAGAACCCATCTCTCTCTCCCTATTGTTTCCAGCTCCTGATCTCTTGCAGATGAAACCTGAATTTTTGGGCTTGTGAATTTTTCCCCTAGTTTAAATCATATACACCATTTAAAAAATATGGATTAGTTGAATAGGCTATCACATATGTGGTATTTATCAAGTAAGCAATTAAGATCAAAACCAAAAATAAAATAAGGATTTTGTTAACACCTCCTCTGTTCACTTTATCCAAAATGTGAGCATTACCAAATGTTGCCATAATTCTTATCTTCTTTTTTGGGGGGGACACAGTACCCTCCAAAACATTTCCATTTTTCACAATCCTAGTTGATTAATGAGGCAGCAGATCCTAAAAAGAATCTGGAACTTCAATTTCCAAAACACGGGTTGTTTGTTTGTATTATTTTTTGTCTTACATTTATAATGGGAAATGACTCTAGTAACATATTTTGTGCAAAGCTTTTTCTTTGATGATTGCTTGCCATCTATCACATCTGATACCTGGAAGAATAAAAACAAAATAAATTAAAAAAAATCAAAACCAGCTGGATACATACACATCAGGCACAGGGTTCTTTCAGACAGACCAATGAATTCACACTTGCCAATTTGTTCGAGGAGGACAGGCAGTAAAAATGTACAGTGTGAACAAAGACTCTTCCAGTAGTGCATAAAATGTGCACATTGTAAAAATAAGCTTGTATTACTTAAAATCTTTAAAATGCAGCATGATGTTAGCATATATTTTGGTTATATGCTCCAGAAGAAAAACAATAGATCCTCTAATATGTAGTTTTCCTGTCTTCATACTTTTTTGTACTGCCTCAGCTGATCATTTCAGTTTCCCCTGGTTGGTGGAAATACAGGATTTCACAGTGGGTGACAAACACTGTGTGGAGAAAATCTTTCCCTTTATATTTCCTCAGGAATTTGTGTCTAAATGCACATTGTCTTCCAGATGGTGATTTGGTTTATCTTCTTTTGCTACCATGGAGGGCTCAGACCAAAAAATTATATACATGTAAAGTGATGTTTAAATAATCACCTCAATCCTTTGATCATGAAAGAGCTTTGAGACTGAATTTGTTTGTGTTATCATAGGGTAAGCAGTATCTTTGTTTGTTGTCTCATAAAGAAATGTATAATACATTACTCTTTGTGATTCAGCAGTTGTAGGTGGGAAAACGTTGTGACTAAGAGTGTAACTTAGAATTAGATTCCTGTGGTTTGAACTCTAGCTTCCATCTTTTCCTGAACATGTGAACTTTTGTTATTTACTTTCTTTCTTCAAGCTTCAGGATTCCTCTATGTTCACTGTAGATGATACACATTATCTAGGGTTATATGAACCGTCAATGAGTAATTTAATGTGAAATATGTAATAGAGAGCCAGGTATATTTAAAAACTTGAGAACATTCATACACACATATGTGTGTATATATATGTGTATATGTGTGTAGTTATATTTACATTTTGTGTAGTAGTTTACATTATACATTGTGAATAAATTATTATGATAAGCAATTCTAAGAACCATAAGGAGTAAAGAAACTGATATTTCTGGAAGAGGAGTACACTAATCTGGTCTTGCTCTGCATTAGGATTTATTTGTTGGCAATAAGCATTTATACGTGTCTCTGCCTGCCAAAAATCCTTGATTTTTGCGGTAGGTGAGAGGCAAGACGAATCTAGCAGTAAGGCAATGGGAAATGGAAGCCCAGCAGGCCTTTCTGTCGATGAGTGTCAGATGATATGCTTGTTTCTTATATTCACATAGACCCGCATTTACATAATTTCATGTCAAGAACAAGACTGGTATATATCAGGAAACAAATGGCTAGATATTCCCCATTTATGCTTCTGTGTTCATTCTCCACCCTTGCCCCTTTCCTCGACAACCTGACCTGTGTGGGCTGACACCAGTGGGCTCCCTTGTCTTCCAGCCTCTAATTCCGTGAGACCAGTGAGACCAAAGGGTGAGATGGGTTTGTAGAAGAAGAGGTTAAGAATTTCTTCTCCTCGCTTACTCTATGAGGAGACTACAGTTGGTTAGTGGCTCCATTCCTCTGGCTTAGCAGTGGCTCTTGTCTGGTGGCCCTTTCTGGCCACTGGCCTGGCCAGGTCCACACTTCCTGTCCCTTCAGACCTTGGTTGGGAACTGGCTTCCCACTCTCTGTAGTTCCAGAGTCTTTCACTTCGTTGCTTTTTCCTTACCTCTGCCCTTCCCTTGGTAAACAGTCCCTTCATTAATAACTCTTTAATCACGCCTTTTGAAAGTGGCATATGATTCCTGACAGGACCTTGACTTGATAAAAATGTCGTCAGTGAAACAAAATTAATGATTTCTCTGTAGAGAGAAGGGAATAATACATTATTCTACTCCAGGGATCAATAATACTTAGTATCTCTATTTCTAAAGCCAAGACAAGCCGTAATCAATTTGCTTGAATTTCTCTCTCTCTGTGATTAAGAGTTTATAAAAATGCTTACAACTGTGTGTATTTGTATACTATTGCATTCGCCTAAGGGCAGAGGAATGCTGTGGCTTGCATTTCAGAACAGCAGGTGTAACAGCGTGGTGGAGAGTGGCTGGAGAGGGGTAGAACTGAAGGCAGAAACAGTCATTCAGAGACTGTTGCGTAGTTTAGGTAAGAGATGAGAGTAACTTTGACTAGGTCAGTGGGAGGAAAATGTACTGGAAAGGAATAATTTAGAAGTTACTTAGGGGGTAGAATAGCACCATGGTTAGCCTCTTACCAGCTCTGTGACCCCAGGCAAGTTCTTTTACCTTTCTGAGTCTCTGTTTTTTTCTTTATCTGCAAAATGAGGAGAATAGTACCTATATCAAAGAATTGTTATAAGGATTAAATTGATATGTGTAATGTACATAGAATAGTTCCTGGCATGTGGCAAGCCTATAACACCCACTTTAAATATTACTAGTAGTATCTTTATGGGTGCAGGATAGAGATGAAGAGAACATGTCTGGGATGACTTGCAGATAATACAATTTGGTGGAGTATGTGATTTTTAGTGTCATTCACTGATAGGTAATTTAACAGAAACTTCAGACCTTTTCTGTTAATTCCACATAAATTTGTGGGGTTTTTTTTTCAAATTTACATTGTTGTCATCTTAGATTACTGTCTGTTGCTGTCATCCTCATGCTCAAATTATAGCTAAATAAAACCCACATTCCTTCGTGTAGAATTCCAAGTGCATTTGAGGGATCTTCCACTAGACCTGTGTCTTAATTGATCCCTTTATTTCCAATAGAGTCCCCCACAGTGGCCAAGGACATCTTTCTTGCAGTTCGTCTTGCCTAAATTGCCTCCTTATAACTTAATCTAATTTAGTCTTATGTATCCACAGAAACCTTCTGTGGCTCCCTGTTTTTCCAGAGTATATGGTCTTAACTCCTGACTCTAGAATTCACAGCCCTCACTAGTTTGACCTACCTGTCATATTGTTTGATTTTCTCATTCTATTCCATTATCAGGTATTTACAAATCCTTAAGAGCTTTAATTTATTTTGCCTCTGAGTCTTTGTTATAGCGAATCCCTAAAACTGACATATATCCTTCTTTCCTACCTGTGCCCAATGAAGTTCTACTCATCCTGCAAAGGTCAGCTAAGTCCCAGTTTCTCAGAAATAACCTTCAGAATTCCTCCTCCTGTTTTTGTTGTGTCTCTCCCTCCCTCATTTCCCTTTGCTATGCTAAATGAAGATCTATTATACTACTTTTCAAAGTATTCTTGTATTAGAAAATAGGTTCTCAGATTTTATTGTGACTGTCAGTCATTAATACAGCTTCTTGGATCATCCGATCCAAAAGATTCAGATTCTTTAGGCCTGCAGGTTTTAATGCAGATGCTTATCTTAGGATGATAAATGGTCAAAGAGAAAAAGGATTGACCCTGCCTGTCACCCAGCCCCACAGCTCCTTCTCTTGGCGTGAAGCCATGATTCTCATGATTGAGATATCTTCTCCCCCGGGTGAGTGGATGGGTGCAGTCATCCCAGTGACAGTTGATTCATGACTGAGCATTGCTGAATTCTCCATTTCAGTTTCTTAGTTAAGGTTAATTTGAGAAATCAGTTCAGATCCTGAAATGTCCAACCCCCAAATCAGAATCTATGACCAGTTATACCCGTATCTTCCATGTGATTTCCTGATCTCATTCTTAGCACATTCTACTTCTTGTTCTTTGTTTCCCTCTGCTGCTTAGGCTTGGCCTCTACTTCTAAAATTGTGCTGTGACCGAGTAGTCATGCCCTGTTATTTGCTTTTGTAATAGAACTGTTCTGCTTTTTATTAAGATGCATGTGCCTCTTTGTCCTTGCTCTGTCTTCCCCAAGTTTGCCACGTCATATATGGAGCCTGCATCTTTTTGATTTAATTACTCTGAAGGCTGCCTAATTTCCCTCTCCCCCCCTCCTCTCTCTCCTTCATACAATGCGGAACAACATTTATAGCACTTAGCATCCTTTCCTTTCTCACCAAGGTAAGATAACCATTGAGCAGAAATCAAGACAAAACCCTTCACATTTTAAAAAATTTCAAACAACTTATAAAAGATGACAATTTAAACAACTTACATCTGAATCTAAAATATGGAGATTCATGGTCAAAAAGTAAATATGAATAAATTTGTTCCCTTTGCATGTTCATCCTATTTTTCAAATGAACCAGGAAGGAAAAAATCATGAAAAAATTGTCTTATGATAATTTTGATAAAATAGTGATGATGGTTCAATGGTTCTTGGCCAGAAAAGTCCACAGAGAATTCCAGAATCTGAACTAATTTGCACTGAAGAAAGAAAATATTCTGACTTTCTCTAGATGAAAGGTAATTTTGACATTTTCTGAGTGATTAATGGAATGTCATTTTTAACATGCCATTCCCAGTGATTATGGTACAGCAGGCCCATGGACAACACTAATATATTTGACTCTTCTAAGTATACTTTGACCTTCTGCAAGAAAGAATGTTTTATATACTTTTGTCTTACAGATCTTAATATATTTTGTATAAGGCATCTACTCAAATATTTCCTATATTGAATTGAATGGTATTATTTAACACTAAGTTTTTCTTATGCCTATTTCTTTCATGCTATTTCATGCTTTTATTCTTACTATGTTCCTTTCTAGTTAATTTTACATTCCTCCCACTCCCACTCCCACTCCCACACTGCTTATGCCAACCTCCACTTTCGAAGTTGCATTGCAAACTAATTCTAATTGAGGACGCCATTCTAGTTGAAAATGTTTAGTAACTTTTATAGTTATGGGCAACTTTATTTTCTTTGTCTTTTTTTCTTTTTCTCCTATTTAGGGAATGAACTGTTTATCACATCTATTAATCGAATCTAGCCACAAGTCATTTCAAGAATAACTATGGTTGAGCCCCTTTTTTTTGAATTTTTGCATAAAGCCACTCAAAAGTGTCATTTGGAAGTATATACTGTATGCTGCTACATACATGACTTAACAAAGTTCATTCCAAGACAGTGGTTAGTCTTTAAATGGGGGGAGGAATCTTCTACCACCCCAGAATTTGTGCCTCTGCTTCTCTGACAGTCTTAAGACCTTCTCCCATTTATTTGAGGCAACTGCAAGCTTCCTATTAATACTAAGTGGTTTCCTGGGGGAGAGAAATGTATGTGTTTGGAGAGCAGGTGGTGGTGGTGTTAGAAACCATGGCAGCGAGGAGGGTGGGGGCGGTTGTATGTTAGCTGACATAATCTAATGCTGGTAAAATATTTTACGTATTTGCATCATGGCTCATGGTGCTGGAAAAAAATTCAGATTTTAGGTAAATAAGCAGAATTTTAAAAAAATAATACTAGTCTACTCTTCATAAAATCTAGAATATTGTACTCTGTCAATTCAAATGGAGAATCTGAATACCCACAGATGATGAATACAATCTGAGATGTGGATATGACATTGAAATTACTTTTTTTATATGCAAGTCATGTTTTTGGGTAGTGTTGCATTAAAAGTCCTGCCTCCTCTATTCTAAGCCTGTTCCTGAAGGATAAAATCAGATTGAATTCTCTTTCTCCAGGATCTGTATCTCCTTATCAGGTTGCTTAACTTCATTAAATTTTAGCAGTAAGCTTTATTTTTCAGTTTGTTATTTTCTTTCTAGAGATCACTAATACTAAAATAATAATAATAAAGCAGTAAGCAAATTACTTTGCAAACCTATTTCTCAAGACTGCTATCAGAGAGTGATCTAATTTTGACACTTCAAAACCTGTCAGCAGAATACCTATTAAGGAAGAGAAAACATTATTTTACATGTAGGACCCTTTGGTCCCCTCCCCCCTTACAACTAGTTACTCTGCCATTTATGGCAATTTCTGCTCCCTGAGTTTTTAAAAACCTATGCTCTGTGACATATGAGCCTCTGTCTGGTCAGTCTGTGTCTCTGGTGATAGAGAATCAATCCAAATAGAGTACTGTGAATAGAAATTCTTTTCTTTATATAAAATATCTTGGAATCTCTCTCTTTCTTCACTCAGTTTACTATTACATGTGAAGTCCAGTATTTTGGAAAAAGGTCATTTTTAGCATTTAATAACAAACAACCTAGCTATTTCTGTCTAAATAGAATGCAGCATGCAGTTATAAAATCATAACTTCCAGAACTGAAAGGGGCCTTGTTAAATCATTACAAAACAAATTATTAAATAATTGCTATTCTCTTTCTGAATATATGTGATCAATAGTTATTAATGGTAGAGAAGATGAACGAAAGACATATCATTTTCCAGACAAAGAGATTGTGGAAGCTTATTTTGGTAATGCAGTGTGACTACATCCTTATAAAGATCATTGTGTACTATTCTGAAGCGTCTTTAACTTGTGTAGCTAAACTGCTACTTACTACAATGATATGGTAATTTTTCTTCTTTCTCTGGCTCAGATAAAACTGTAGTAAGTTAGTACCACAGGGTACTAGATGATGGTTAGTTAGCTTTAGTAGATCTTGCAAGATCTGTTTGTAGTACAGAAGAAACCACAGCACAGGAAAAAATAACCTCATTCCCAGATTGGGGACAACAGGCATTGAACACTGGCAAGCCTAGCAGCTAGATGTTGGGTTTCAGTCAACAATCTTTAAGGCAACTGGCCTATGGCACCTAGCAGTGGGATGCATCTTTTGTTTAAGACATTTCCTTTGATAAATAAAATTTGCAGTTATTATTACATGTGATCTTAATGCTCTATTGAATACAAGCTGTGTCAAAAAGCAATTAATTGAAAGAAAGTAAAAATACCAACAGACTATTTCCTTATTGCCGTGACTTTGGTGAGGCCTGCCACCACACAAGAGGGAACCCCAACAGCCAATGTATAAGGATTATCCAGAACTGATTGGAAAGTCGCTTTGGGGTGTGTGTGTGTGTGTGTGTGTGTGTGTGTGTGTGTGTGTGTGTGTGT